>NW_027105010.1:994049-994608 GCF_000696795.3 Halyomorpha halys | reverse complement strand
AATGGGTAGATTCTCCACATGTTTGTATCATGTCATAATATCACTTCCAGAAAATTTACTTGATGTGTATATATGTATACCGTTGTACATAACAATAAATAAATTATAAAAAAAAAAATATTTTTTGGAGTTCTTTCAGTGGGTAGATTCTCCACATGTTTGTATCATGTCACAACAGACACAGCTAGTAAGCTGGTCGACGTACAACATATCACAAGAGGAGGTCATTACAAAAAAAAAAGCAATCCTTCCCGTTCGCTGATGGCTTAGTGAACTTAAAGAAGTCAGTTGACTTTACTCCCTAAGCGCACAAAGTTACTTGATTATAAATCTTTCATTAGGCCCGTATTATGCTATGGTGCAGAACATTGTACAGTTATAAATAATGATCAACATGCCCTTAGAATATTTGAGGGGAAGGTCATGACACGAATTCAATATGCGAACAAGTCCCCTGGCGTATGAGAAATAATAATAATAACAAAAAATACCTAAATAATATTATTTCAAAATTTTTTGAGACAAGGTAATTATTTATTAAATAAAACCACAAATTGTA
>NW_027105010.1:987180-991424 GCF_000696795.3 Halyomorpha halys | reverse complement strand
TAAAATTTATTTTGACTATTACAACATTTACTAGACAAACGGTCCAAACCACCAATCCATTACAAAAGACTGATCTACATGACTATTATAAGGCCTATCTGGACATACGGAATTGAGCTATGGGGTTCCACTGAATCATCTAATTCCTCTCGAATCCAATCCTTACAGTCCAAAATCCTTTGTAAAATCCTTAATGCTCCTTACTTTGTCACAAATCAACTCATCCATCAGGACCTCAATGTCCCCTATGTTGCCGATTTGGCCAGGACCAGATACCAATCATTTCATAATAAACTCTTGAAGATGGCTGGAATAGCCGAAACGTTGGACTAATAAGAAATAAAGTGTTGAGACAGTATTGGATACAATTTGTGGTTTTATTTAATAAAAAATACCTATTTATCCAAGCTTATGTTGAAAATTATTATTTACAAGTTTACTGAAGATTGATAATCAAGGAAATGGAGATTTAATTGGTGTTTAAATGACGTTAAGGAAAAAGCTTTAGGTATGGATATAAGTAAGGAGTTCCAAAATGAGGTAGCTGGAACAACAAAGGATTTTTCAAAGGAAGCAGTTCAAAAGGAGAGGATATACAAATCGGTAAGTTGGAATCTTATTTTTAACATGTGGGTGGATAAACGTAGGGCGAGGAGGTAAAATTTAAAAAAAAAAATCCATTCCAAAAGCTGTGAAAAATCTGAAAGACAATGACAATATTTCATATTTCTACAAATTAAGGTTGGTTCTTCTATATAATGAAATAAATAGTAAAATTTATTCTATAACACCTAGCCCTATTATGATGATAGAAATGAATAGTTAACATTATCAGTGTCTGGTTTCTAATCATTATTATAAATCTGATACAATCATAAAAATAATACCATTATATAAATAATTTAAAAAATTACATAAAATAATCATAATCATTACAACCCAAGGAGGGTCACGGGTTCAGTACTTCGTAGAGAGGTACTGTTTCCTAAAGCAAGGAGTTTGTTCATGACCACGCTAAACCGGCAGGCCTTTTCTCCATATTAACATTATTAAATAATTTAATTAGATTATAATTTTATTATATAAATCAGTATATTAATATATAATATATTATTATTATTATTAAGGGTACCCTTAAGAGCCTACAGGGTTAACTCACTGGTAAAGTAACAGAATAAATAATTATTATAAATAATCATTTGTTTTTTGTTCGTCCTAGTTTTGAAATTCCAGAGTCATGAACTAAATTTCATTGTAAAAAAAAAAAAAAAAATTATGTTTATATTCTTATTCAATGAAGATAGTTGACCGTATGCAGTAGATTGGAGGAAGATGGTCCAGGTGGCGGTAAATAAAGGTATCAAAATAGTAAAAGATAACTATTGTTAACCACTTTGCAGGGCTTCGTCAGGGCTAAATGAAAGAACAAGATACAAACATTTTAAAATTAACAGAACATTAAAAATTTAAAAAAATTAAAAACTATTGTCAAGTTTATAAAGTATTTAGAAAAACTAAAATTAAACTGTCTACCAACATGTAGGTTTCCTCATATTGTTATGTTAATAACCTAATAAATTTGGAAATATAAATTATAATAAATTGAAAATAAAAAATAATTGATTAATAACCATGGAATTAGAAAGTACTAATTTATTTTCTTACCTATATAATATTATATTTCATCTTTTATTGTTATCAATTTGCTACTGTTCATTAATTCGATGGTTATTAATCAAATATTTTTTATTTTCAATAAATTCAATAAACAATTATGTATATTTCTAAAGTTGTTAGTTTATTATTTATTTTTATTTTTATGTTTCTCTCTGAGTGATGGTTATTTTTTTTTTTAATAGCCCTGATCAAGACCTGAAACTCAGGTCGAAACATTGAATAAATAATTTTTTGTTTATTTGTGTTTTTTTACTGACTGCACCCCCTCCTTTCCCTAATTAAATAAATTTTACATAAGGTCCTATTCAAGATTTAAGAATACTTAAATATTTAATTATTCAATTATTTGAAGAAAAATCGAACCTTAATTATATAGGGGCTTGCGGCTAAGGGAGTAGGTCTGATAAGAAGATGGCCTCGAGACCTTCTAATGTTGAAATGTTATAAGAGCTCTACTAATTGATAATTGCTCTACATGCCTGTGTCATACTATTATTAAATTAGTTCGTACGAGAATTCTACAGTGATTTCTATATACCACTGTGTGTGAATAATCTAGCCAAACCCAATAAATAAAATTTCCGAATTTTGAATGAACAAAATATTAAAAAGCTATTGGAATTTATTAATAGTTTAAGCAAATATAGAAATTAAATTGAATATTTGATGATATGAATTTAAATAATTTTTGACTAACAATAGTTTATTTTGGTTTTACTTAATTTGTTAAAAATTATGTATTTGCTATGAGTTCTGAAGTAATTTTTTTATTTAAGTTTTTTTTTTTATATTGTGTGTTAGCATTTTTTTTTTCATATTAATTTTACATGACTTTTATTTGACGTTTAGCCTGTTGGTGGGCTATTTGTACTTACAATAGGTAAACTTACAATAATGGGTGTGTTGTAAACTTGAAGAGTGTCTTACAGTTAAGGTTTGCACATAGCTTCGCATCAGCTAAGGCCAGCTCTGACTCAATGGCTGCTAAAAAATCCGTTAGTCGTCGCTTTAGCTCCTTAATGATTCTTGATAGTCCTCTTGAGAGCTTGAAAAGAACTTCTTTTATTTTCTCACAATTAGTCAATAGGACTGCAACGAATCTATTATTCATGACCGCGAATTCATACTTGTCATGTGTCCTATAGTGATCTCACCCTATTTGTTTCCTTACTCACTTAAGGAGGTATATGTTTCTACGGGGGTCTGGGGAGTATTTCCTAAAGTGGTCTCTTTTACTAAACATTTTTTTAAAACTAACTTCTTTAAATAGCATTAATAGGCAATTTAGTGTGTAATAACTTCCTTTTATTACACTTTTCGAGGTTTAATTAAATTCTTGAATCTCAACTTTTTGCCTTTTCATATCATTGGGTCGATGATACCCTTCGCTTTGCTCCCCTCTACCTTCCTCCTACCCGTCCCTGTTCCCATGGTTACAAATCTTTTTTTTTCCTCAGAATTTCCCACATTGCAAAACCTATATGAAGGATACGAAAAAAAATCCGATGACTCCTAAGTCTCTTGTGTGTAGCAAAGGAATTGGGACAGAAGACCCTTATGCATCTCAGTTGTAATTGTAAAGTTGTAACTTTCTTGACCATACCAGACTTTTTTATGGTTATGTAAAATGTCGTCACGTTAACACACAATTTTTTCTAGTACTACGGTTGATACAAAATAATATTAGTGATTAACAGGGCTCCAGTCAACAAAAATAAAAATAGTTTTTAAATATTTATTGATTGCAAACTTTTCGAACCTCAATAAAAGTCTTCATCGGGCCAAAAATAAGAAGACAGGAAGTAGGTAAAGCAGAGTGTGGTATGTAAATTAAATAGTATAGATATAAATTATAAGTTTTAAATAAATAGTTAAAGATGTATACAAAAATATATTAACTAACATAGTATTAAGTAATGAACTGATAAAAAAGAATATTTATTACCAAACAAATATATTAATTAAATGACATGATAATAAATAATGGATTGATAAATTAATTAAGAATAAAGTTATTGGTAATGATAGTGAAACAATTGTTATATCTATATAGGCGTTTTACGCCTTTAAGCAACTATCAACAACAACAACAATTATTATATCGTATAATTCATATTTTATCTGATATTCTAGAGATAAAGAGTTTTTTTTAAAATTTATTTTGACTATTACAACATTTACTAGACAAACGGTCCAAACCACCAATCCATTACAAAAGACTGATCTACATGACTATTATAAGGCCAATCTGGACATACGGAATTGAGCTATGGGGTTCCACTGAATCATCTAATTCCTCTCGAATCCAATCCTTACAGTCCAAAATCCTTTGTAAAATCCTCAATGCTCCTTACTTTGTCACAAATCAAATCATCCATTAGGACCTCAATGTCCTCTATGTTGCCGATTTGGCCAGGACCAGATACCAATCATTTCATAATAAACTTCCCAACCACTCAAACCAACTCGTTTTTAACCTGGCTTCTTCTTCACTACCTAATAATCCTCCTAGGCGTCTGAAAAGAAGATGGCCTCGAGATCTTCTCCTTTAGAAATGTTTTTGGAGT
>NW_027105010.1:959229-987050 GCF_000696795.3 Halyomorpha halys | reverse complement strand
TACTCTTGCCATTGTTACTTAGTTTTTATCCTTATCATTGTTTATTCAAGTTTATTTTATACTGATACTATTTTATGTCTTCCTTCCTTTTATTTCCGCCAATAGGGCAAGTAGTTTTAAATGTACGATTTATAAAAAAATAAATATTTTTATATCATTAGCTAACGGATCTGTGAAGCTGATGTACACCAATATAAGGAATTGTCATACTGAAACTCAATTTTAAAAATTAAAAAAGGAATATTTCTGTTAATTATATTTCAAAAACATACTTATTTTGTTTTTAAAAAATAAAAAATATTCTTTTGTTTATATAAAATTATATTGTCACCTAGAGTCATTATTTGTTTGTATGTTATAACTATAGAATCGAAATACGTCGTCATTTAAATTCGAATAAATCATTATATTTGATTGCGTAGTTGCGCAAAGGACATGAAATGAATCTACTTGACAGAATTATTTGCAGACGGATCAATGCAGCCAGACACCCCCATAAACTTGACTGTTACCTGGCAACGGGCCTCTCAGTCAGCAATAAAATTTATATGTCTTATCGATAAATAATAAATCTTAAATTTAACCTCCACCCCATCCCTTCAGCCGAAACACTCTTACTCTATGTTGAACAAATTTATTTCATTGTCTATTGATGACTATATACTTAAGTAATCATTAATACTTTGCAAACCGTTGAAAGAAGTAAGTGATCTGGGAGTTACAGAGATGGATAAGTGAATCAGGAATCGGACTCTCAGGTGATATACGAGAAAGAATCACGTTCATTAGGAGTCAGTTGGACTTTTTGTTTTTTTGTTTAGGGACTACTACGTGGCACTATGTTATTTTATTTATATTTTTATTCAATTCAATCCAAGTTTTGGATAATTGATCAAGAACCTAAAGAAACGATTTTTTTTCATACGTATAACGTTTGATTTTTATTTATTAAATTTAAACTATATTAAAGTTTAATAATTATAATATAAACTAATGCCAACTCACGCCATGCCTGGATAAAACATCTCATTTGCTAGTTGTAAAGTACATTTAGAGGTGCAAATAAAAAAAAAAAAAAATTAATTTATATTTTTGCATTGATTTGAATTATAGTTCATTTTCCTTTTTTAGTTAAAAAAACTAATGTTTTTCGTAAAAAAAAAAACTATGTTCGGGAATTATTGTTTTTCAATAAAAAATTCTTTGAAAAAAGAAAATAGAAAGAAATTATCTAAAAAAAAAAAATCATTCGAAAAGTTATACTAAATAATCGATTCAGCACAAGGACTTGAAATCGGTTAAGTTAAAAGAATCTATGATGGATTCCATATCTAGCAAAGACTTTATTATCTAGCACAGAAATAATACGTAGATTCTGAGATTTTATCGCGATTTTTCGCAGTTAGTGCTCTCATAGAACGGCAGATTGCATATAATAGGACGAATGACTGTTTATATTATTACTTCTTGTTCGATTTTAAAAATCATGAGCACCATGGCGAAGTATCTGATAAAATGTATGATATTATTTGAAAAGTTTTTCAAAATATGTTTTAGAACTTTGAAGAGAATGGCTATGCCGGCCGGGACCCCAGCAGAGTGGCTTAGGCTAAGGTGTGGGTTCGATGCCCATCTGGGTTAGTCAATATTTAATTTACGGGAAATTAATCTTGGCATTCCCGCTCTAGGAATTTCAATAGCAGTCTTACGAACACAAAATAAAAAAAAATGATAAGCGATTTTGTTTCCAAAAAAGCTACTCTGAGTCGAATGAAAATTTTAACTATGGGATCATTTCCCAAAAATCTTAACTCAGTTAATTTTGAACATTTTGAAACGAAGAAAATACTGTTAACATTTTTTATTTTGATTATTAAATCGAAAAATATTCGACTAATAATTCGAATGGAGATGGCAATCTATGGTACGGCTATTGTTAAGATGTTTTCGTGAGATAAAATTGATGATCGATGTACCGTTATCCTTCCTAAGGAAGCTCCCGCTTTCACAATCTGATGACATAATATCTACCAAATGAATTAATGACCCGAGACACAAATGGACGAAAAGATGACTGTTTGAGGATCGCTTCAATAATATCTTCTCCTCAGGTAAATATTGCAGGCCTATGCAAATAATTAACGGGCAGAACGTAAGGGCATGTTGTTGATTTCCAGTTTTTTTTATAGGCTTTGCAAAGAAAATGTCTCATATTTTTATTTGATATTTATATATTTTTATTTATACTTAAATTCAAAGTAATTGGCGCTGAAACCAGGAATAAAATCTAATAAATAAACTGACAAGCAAGTAAAAGATTTTATTATGTGTAATCTAGCACAGTTGAGTTTTATCTTTACCATTGAAATTACTGTCTTTAATGTTTAAAGAACTATCTAGGGGATTTTAATTATTGCTCCTTATGCTTTATTAATTACTGTAATTATTGCTTAGCCTCAGAAAAAAATAATTTGATTTAGGGGCAAAAGTTCACTAAGAATAAGATAGAGAAACGAAAAAGAATTTGAAGAAATTCGAAAAAAAAAAATGGATTCTATATGGGAAAAGTCAGGAGAAAGAGATTTCTGAAAGAACCATTTCCTATCATTTCAGAAAACGGAATGAAAACAGAGGAAGTTGGGATATTATATTATTATTATTATTATTTATTTATTTTGTTTAAACTTATTTATATATTCATGTATTTCTTTTAACCAACTTTTTATTATATTTCCCTTTAAATCTATGCATTAGTTTTGTTCTGGCAAGATGTATTTATTTGTTTGTTTTTCTGTAAACTGATTTATTGCTGTGACTATTATTTCTCTGGTTTGATCTCACATTGCTGTCTAATAGTGAATTTGTTAAACGTGTAACTGCAGAGGATCTGAGAAGGTGAATTTGTCGATAAAATGAGGCAAACAATTGTGAAATGGAAGGAACAAGAAAGGGAAAGAAAAAAAGAATGAATTGAAATATTTGTATTTAGTTTGTATACTGGAATTGATTGTAAAAGAAAACTGTGGGGGGGAAAAAAAAAATGTTTTTCTTTTTTATTATATCATGTAACTATATGTAATCTATATATATCCGATCACGGATTGATTAGTATGCTGTGTGATGTAGCAACCCGATATATTTGGGCAGCGTGGCTGAATAAAGCATTCAATCACTTTTTAATCACGTTTCTGAAGTGGCAACTGTAAGATAAAAATTTTGGAGGAGTTAACGATAAAAATAAAAAAAAGATTGGGAGTTGGCAGAACTTTAGGGTATCATTCATATTGGAAGAAAGGAAAGGATATAAATTAGTGAGAAAGGGGTAATAATAATTGGAGAGTGGTGCACTTTTATATAATCTCATACATGAAATAAGAAACCGAAACAAGTATGAAGGTTTTAATGTGACAGATAAAATATAGTTGGAAAGACGATAGGGTCCTCTGTAGATCAGGGAGTTGAGTCATAGATCGTTACAACGGGGGAACTGGAGTGACGTCGGTTCGAGTCCGGCCTGGACGGTCGACTTTTATTTTTGTGGTGATCCCACGATATGAAAACTTGACTCCCAACTATGGTGTTAGAATAGGGTACCCTGTAGATACTCATCTCGTATGTCAGAAATGACCAGGAAGTTGGTCATTAAAATAAAATAAATTAATACATAAATCGGATGTGGCCTCCTATCTCAGTCTAGGGCTTCAATGTTGCCTTTTTTGATATAATAGGGGTATTAGTGATATTTGTTAAATGTAAATTGTTTTACCACGTTAAATGTGATAAGTATAGCATTGTGAGCAGCCTTATTTAAAGTCATGTTAAATGGTGAATGCATAAGAGCTCCTAGTGGATTTTCTGAGAAGCTTTTTTAGTAACCTTTCGTTCCAAAACTTCATGTTATTGTTTACTTTTAAGTTTTGATTACAGTAATTTATTACAACATGCCTAAAATAAGTGATAAGTAGAAGTGTAAAAGTTTGGCTACTGATTGTCTTTTTTAAAAAGCCCAAAACACAAAACAAAAGAAAAAAAAACTACTAGTAAATAACCTAAAACGACAACAAATAAAACGGTGACAAGCTCAGCTGATCTGTTTCGTGACGTCATTCTCCATTTAAAGGTGGATCCACATGTTGGCCGCTCGCCATGAATCGGAGGTTTGTACAAATGCACGGTAAACAAAAGAGCAGACTATCCATATGTTAGTGTTATTCAGAGAGGCAAGCATGGCGGACGTACTAGTGGTTTCTGCCATTGCACTTGGATTGTATTATTTTTATTACAAAAAAGAAAATGAAAGGAAATTAAATATAAATAAATAAGATTACATATAAAACTTATTATAAAAAGTACCAACAAACACCTTTAATCTCTAAACAGCTCTCAGTTGGAACTAGACAAAGAACAATGGTGGAGACGCTACACGAGCGCTCTCACGAACCCCTTTGATCTGTGTCCAAAAAACCGACTCTTGACGGATCGGCAACGAGGCCAAACCACCCATCCACATTCTCGCATATGTCTGGCATACATGGCATACACCAACATGTAGAGGCCCCTTAACAGACCTAGTAACAGACTCTCAGCCATGCTACATTTTATATCGTTTTAACATGGTAAAAGAAGGAAATATGTTAACACGCCTTAACATGTTAAACTAAAGATCATGAATACCCCTAATGATAACAGAAGAGCCATCGTACCGCCGGCACGAAGAGTGTCCATGATCAGCCAATTTAAAAAACAAAACAAAATGTACGAGGTGTATTTAATGTAGGTATAAACCTGACAGGTTACATGAACTTTTTTGCTAAAATCGATTCTCAGAATGTGCCACTTTATATCATAACTTTTCCATTTTTTTCGACAACGGCTTAAACTATTTTTACCCTATGAACTCGATTGTCTCCTCTGAGGGAATAACGTGAGTCTTGCAAACCTGAGGTGACCACGTGAGTCTTGCAAACCTGAGGTGACCACGTGAGTCTTGCTTATCACTCGGTTGTTCACTCTGTTTATTATCGATTACGGAGAGTGAACTTATTTCACCATAATATTTTTAAGAAATGCATGCTTTCCTGTAGTTTTTTTACATATTAAAATGGCACAAAAACAGATAAAAATGTGATACAAATATCAAGATTCATAATAAATAATAAGGTATTAGGTCGAAGGAGAACGTGCGAAGTGTATTCACGATCGACTATACACTTCTGTAATCCGTTCTGCAATATGTAGAATTAGTGAAATAAAGGTACAAGAGTATAATTCAATGATGTAGGGAAACTTGAAATCTGAAAACTGGGAAAAGAAATTTACAAGAACTGACATTGTATTGAATAGTAAAGATCTCTGCAGTAATAATACAGTGTTTTATGATTTCGTGAATTACCATCAGTAATTTTCAAACTATTTCCTTATCCTTCTTCCATTTTATAATAATTTTTTTTTATATGGCAAAACGACTAAACACCAGTGAGTCTCATTATGTAAGCAGTATTGAAGAAGAGTTTCAGATAGACATTTATACAAACATGTTTAATAAAATATATATTGAAGCCAAAGATGATAGAAATGATGATTATATCCAACCAACAAGAAAACGAAGACATTTTATTGATAGTGATAGGGATACAAGTAGTGTAAAAGAAATCATCTCCGTTGAAGACGTATCAAGTTAAAAGCGGGAATACGTTACTGAATCTATCGATTCTCCTCCGATAATCGAGTTTAACATATATCACAAATAAACTCCCTAATCACCCAAACCCACTAGTTTCTAACTGCTTCCTCTTTCATTCCTGGAAATCCTCCGAGACGCCTGAAAAGAAGATGGCCTCGTGACCTTACAATGATATTGTAAACAGTTTTTAGAGTTCTACTACTGGGTAGTTTCTCTACATCCTGTATCATATCATTATGTCATTACGATCAAATTTACTTGTTGTATTTTTTATACAGTTGAAAATATCAATAAATAAATAAATAAAAAAAAACATATATCACCAAACAATCGGGTTTATGTTTTTGCGAAATAGTTGCTAATAGGTAATGTCCGAAATAGTGCCGATGGCAAAGGGTCAATTAGCATAATTTAATTAATAATTAAACTTATTTGAAATAATTAAACCCCTCTCAATGTTAGTAGAAATAAAAATAGATGAGTATAAACTATGAAAGGATTACGTTATTAAGTTAAAGAGAAATATTTTCTCTGAGTTAAAAAAAAAAAAATAATAAGATATAAAAGTAGTAATATAAGTGTATAGTGTATAAGATATAAGAGTAGTAATATAGGTGTGTAATGTATAAGAAATAAGAGTAGTAATATACGAGGTAGGTGTAATTCGTTGGAAAGCTGACGATTTTAGAAAGATTTTAAAAATGCAATAACATACAAAAGACGTAAATGGTAACGGAGAGTGTCAAAAACTCATATAAATAAACTGAATTATTTCGTTAATTTTTATTTCAGATATATCACATATGCTTAAAATATACTTTTCATTAACTGATTCCTAGTTGTAAAATATTTGTACTGTGCTGCTACTATATTCGAACACCCCTAGCGGTCTTGAGGTGAACTATCATAAGAAGGTTATAAGAAATGATTTGTTTTTGTTTTAAAATAGTTAGCTTTTGTTAATAATAATAACTTTGTCAAGAACCTTTCAATTATTTGTAGTAGTTTACTAATTATTAAAAATGTATATATTTTTGTAATTTCAGTACCTATTAATGTTAATATTTTATGTAGTTAGTATTCTATGTATACGTCATTGGTTAGGGAATAAAACAATACGTCCTTACCAAGTATTAAACTCATCTCGGGTCATCGTGACTCATAACTTTTTTTTTTAGTGAGAATAGATTTCTTAATATTAAACCATATATATACAATCCTGGCCCAGGTAGCCCTCCATGGTAGCCTTACTTATCTGTTTTTTCAAACGAGTAGGTTGGTCGATGTACGACATGTTACAATCTCACAAGAGGAGATCATAACACACAAAAAAGGCAATACTTTCCAGCCGGGCCCGCTAAGACCCTCGGGGAGCGACGGTTCTATATCACTTTTGAAATATTCGCTTAAAATGAGAAGATCAGACTTTAAGATAGATAAATTGAGCAATATTTAAAAAGCGCCTGAAATTGAAAAACGGCATGAAAAATTTCATTAAAAATGTAATTCTGAAGAAAGTAGACACTTAGACGATTGCTAAAACGATAGTTTATTATAAATATAAATTTACAGAGCTAGAACAGAAGTGCTAAGTATTAAGTAAAATACATCAAAGTTGAAACATTATTCTACTTACCTAAAACCATAGAATAGAATAAAAGTCCGAATTCTTACACGAACTTTCTATTCTTCTTCTTTTGGGCTAGTAATTGCAAATGAAAATGCTGAAACATCTAATCACTACACACTACACTCCGAACAGAAATTAAATTATTAAAAATGACAAAGCATTGAACAGGCGACCATGGACTTCCTTCTAGCCCTTCATGCTCGAGTAAGGAAGGTAAGTCTTGTGGCAAAGAGCAGAAGGTCGCTTATTGCAATTACTCAGGTTCAACGCTGAAATTGAGGTTAGTCAAACCTAAATGGTCCCTGCACCGACACAACCGGTATTCGTCATATTTTTGCCTAATACGGGTCACCGCTGTTACCTCTATCTGTCCGAACATATTAATTATTTCATAAAAAAAACATTTAAAAAAAATAATTAAAGAGAAGAGAAACGAACAAAATAAATTATAATTAAATATGAGAAGACGGTCAGGGTTGCGTTTAATTTAATCTCTACTTTCTTCTTTCCCCTCCCCCCCGTATTGTTTTTGTTCTATGTACATCTCCTATACTTTTTTAACTGTATATTTTACGTATTTTAAAAAAAATTTACTCTTGCCATTGTTACTTAGTTTTTATCCTTATCATTGTTTATTCAAGTTTATTTTATACTGATACTATTTTATGTCTTCCTTCCTTTTATTTATATGTAATTTCTTATTACTTTATTTTTACATAATATTTATCCTAGCTTAAATTACCTTATTGTATCTTATTGTTGTAATATTCTCATTTTTCTTTTTTTTTTTGTATCTTTTTAGCCCTGATGAAGCCCTGCGAAGTGGGGCGAAACGTCGGACATTAAAATAGTCTTTACGGTCCACTATATATACATATATAAAAAAGAAATTATATAAGTAACGACTCAATTGGAAAAACCTTTAAGAGAATGCCAGAAACCTCTATTATCTGAGATAATTTGATATTCATTGAAAACTTTTAGAGTCTATTTAGAATTATCTGTCAGTTAGTAAAGAAGGAAAAATATACAGCCTCGATTAACCGGTTCTGACGATTCTGAAAAAAAAAGAAAAGTAAATTGCACTTTTCATCCTCGGCTATTTACTCTCCGTTTTCAAACATCTAATTTCTCGCTTAGTAATTTGTTTTAGGGCTTGGTTGTTCATGATTCAAGACCGAAATTTCATGCAATTCCATCATTATTCTACCATTTCCTTAAGCTAAAATCTTCCCTAGCTTCAAATTCTACCAAACCTAGACTAAAATTCAGATCATGAAGAGCTTCTATTGATAATAGTTTTATATATAACATTACAAAAGACTGATCTGTAGGCCAATCTGGACATACGGAGTTGTGCTTTGGGGCTCCACTAAACCTTCGAATTCCTCTCGTGTCCGATCCTTACAACCCAAAATCCTTCGTAAAATTCTCAATACTCCTTACTTTGTCACAAATAAAATCATACATAAAGACCTTAATGTTCCATATGTGCCCGAACTAGCCCAAACCAGATATCATTCTTTCCATTAGAAACTCCTTAACAACCCGAACCCACTAGTTTGTAACCTTGCTTACTTTTCTATTCCTGACAATCTTCTGAGGCGCCTGAAAAGAAGATGGCAACTAGCCTTGCTAATATAAAAACGTCATTAGAGTGCTACCAGTGGGTAGTTTCTCTACACGCCTGTCAAATTTACTGAATATATAATGTACAGTAGTGAATTTCAATAGAGATATTTAAAAAAAAAAATCACATTGTGTAGTTACTGGACCAAATTGTGCTTTTAGAGGATTTTCTGCGCGAAACTGAGTTTTATGAATTTTAACAATGAAATAATTGGTAAAATTTATAAATTTGTAGATGATTCATATTAATAATGCCATTATTCAAATCATTTATCTCACGAAACGAGTCCAATTATTGCTATCTCGTCCAATTGTTATAGTTTGACTCGCTAATTGCTGCGATTTGCAAGAAGGGAAGAATAAGTGAAATCCCTCAATAACCACAGGGCTATTATGAAATCACAAATTAATGCTCGAAGCAATAAAATTAAAGTTTAGGCTTAAATTAATTAAAAATTAAATTTGTTTAAGTTGAAATTCGCATTTTTATTAAATATACTAAAATTTAAAAAATCAAAATCACGTCATGTTGATATAGGTAGTCATTTCGTTCCCGATTTAATTAAATTAAAAATTAGAATATTAAAATTTCGTATAATAAATAATTCCGTTATTCGGAAATCTCAAATTCAGTGTTTGAAGTTTAATACTAGAATTTGATATTTTCATTATTCTTTTCTACATAACATCTTGCTTAATTTTTCTAAATTTTATAAATTGCGACAATTTTAATGTTCAGTTTTCCAGTTATCATTTTATAGTAATTAAAATTCCTTAAGTGAGTCAATTAGTATTTAACTTATCAATTATAGACACTATTAGAAATAATCTATTAGAAATCAAAAGAACTTTTCATATCATAATAGTATTATAAATTACGCAAAAAAGTTGATTTTTGCAGGATTTGGGTATTCTTTACACGTTTTGGGTTTTCGATGCAAGGTTTTATGCAACGCGGGTTTTTAACTACACGAAAATCGATTCTCTAATCATAATCGTTACGATTGACCAATGGCGAGCCTAGTTTTGAGAGCTAAAAATGCGCGATGTGTATTGAAAATCGTGTAAAAAAACTTATGAGTGAGTTCACTTTTCAGTAACCATTGGCCTGTGAGAGATCATACCTTCCCGATAATCGGGGTTCTGCAGTATTTCTTATTGACTACAGACAAGAGAAGGGCTGTATCACTGAAATTGAGTCTCTATCTCATGAGATATTCATAAGGATGATAATAAATGAAAAGAATTTTAATCGCAATACAAAGAAGTATATCTGAATATAAATTATTCCCGTAATTGGTCTCTAAGAAACCTCTGTGGAGGAGACTTGAGGTTAGGAATTTAGCCAATTGATTTTTCCCACAATATGACATAACTTTGTTTTTTCGATAAAGCACTGCCTCTTAATCCATTTTATTTCTATCTTTACCAACTTCTATCTAGAGGAACTGGTAAAAATGAAAGAGCTTAAGAAAACATATTGCAATTATAACATACATCATTAATAAGATGAATTTAAAATATTAATTAAATCTTAAGATTACTTGAATGATTGAGTAAAGTGATTTAGGCCCATTGCTCTTCTTAGAAATCAGTGAATTTTTATTTTCATACATCCCATACAATTTATTTTGTAATTATTCAATTTATTTTGGTTGATGAAAATAAAAAGAGAGTTGTGAATGGAGTAAGGAATCGCTGCTGTCTCGAACCTCCGAAAAGTCTTGACCCTGCAAAATCAGGAACTATGCAGCCATGAGAAGCTTACTTCAATAGAGGACAGGAGAAATATGAAACTTCTTCACTTTGAAGCACAAACCAAGTCTGTCCTGAACTATCCCTTTCAAAGAAGGCAGAAAGAAATATTAGTAAAAAAAAAGTAGCAAAGCATTCTCCACATTTTTTCAAAGTTGGCTTCTGATGTCCATGAAAGGCCGGTGCCGATGAAACGATCAAAAGTATTGAAGACGAGGGGGGGGGGGATGTCTGGCTTGATCCTCTGGAACCACAAATCGTTTTTATAGCACGAGAGCCGAAAAGAATAAAATGCAGTTATTTCACCCCAATTTTTGATTACTTTAATGAAAACTATGTATAATTACTAGTCAAAACTGATGAGTCTGCCAAGTAGGTAGGGGGAATAAAAAATGGCGGCTGTTTCAAAACTTTAAAAAACATTAATTTTTAATTCGGAGCACTATATCCGAAAAACTACCAACAACACTATGAAGTAATTTATCACCTTTACCTTCGTAGGAATAGTAGTTTTCATATTTCCTAAAATAAATTGATTTATAGTTGTTCGGACAATAAGATTGAATTATGAAAAACTTTATTTTAGAAACCAAAGAACAGATGTCTGTCAGCACTCAAATTAAGGCTAGTTTAGTTATACTATAAAATATTTTATAACTTTTATCTTTGTAGGAGTAGTAGTCTTTATCATATTTGACAAAATAAATTCACAAACTGTTAATTTCTAGTTGTTCGTATAAAATGTTTGATTTTTGAAAAATATATCTCTAGATCCATTAGACGCACATGTGTTTACTAACACTCAAAATAAAGGAAATTTAACTTAGTATAAAGTAGTTTATGACACTTATCTTCGTAGGGATAGTAGTTTTTATGATATTCGCATATGAATATAAATTTGGCATATGAAAGTTTGTCCGAACATCTAAAAATCAATTTTTTTTAGCAAATATCATGAAAACTACTACTCCTACGACGATAAATGTATTAAACTACTTCATAGCCCATTAAACTACCTTTAATCTGAGTGTTAACAGGCATCTGTATGACAAATGGTTTTTGAGATATAGATTTTTCAAATAAATTCACTAACTACTGATCTTTGAGTACGTTTTCTACAACATTTTTATGAAACATTTCTTTTTAAACAGCTATATCTCGAGAACTATTGAACGTAAATATATCTATTAGGGCTTACAGTTTAGCAATTTTACTCTACTTTAAATGATGTTTTCTTAGTTTTTTTTATTGTTGTTGGTAGTTTTAAAGATATAGAGCTCCGAATGAAAATTAATAATTTTTAACGTTTTTAAAAAGTCGCCATTTTTTATTTCCCCTACTTGGCAGACTCGTTAATTTTTAATAGTAATGATATACATATTTTTCATTAAAGTAAACCAAAATTGCGGTGAAATAACTGAATAACTTTATTATATTATAAATAAATAACTTTTTCTCCTCTTGGGCTCTTGTACTATTACTGCCCATGGTTATAAAAGCAAGGAGAACATTACTGAGGAAATCATAAAATATCTTTAACTACTACACATAAAAACCAAGTTCCCAAAAGACGACTGAACTCGAATATACACTGACAGTTCTGCCAGAAATGCAATAACAAATTGAAGGACTGGTTTCTATTTGCTATTTCCTGCGTGAAACATAGGAAAGGCTGTTCTAACTGGCTTCGTCTAATTATCGGGCTGAGCAAGGACCTATCTTTAAAGCGTCAAAACTGCTTAGATCATTTCAAGAGACCTAAAAATTCGAATATTGTTTTCCTCATTGATCAATCCTTACATCAGTATTGAAGAGTTGAAGACTCTCAAGTCGAAGCAGGGCAAAGATCCAACAACAAAGTAATAAACCTTCAAATTCCAAATCTTACCTTTAAATAATAAACATGGGTAAAAATAAAGTATCTTGTTTTCAGGTACGTAATTGAATTATTTTAATCTCCGGTAGTATTAAAACAGTTTGGTTAAGAAGATTAATTTCATTAATTTTCCCAAAATAAATCTAGATATTGACTAAAATTTATATATTATTAGAAAATTGAACAATTAACATAAATTAATAAATTTCTTTATAAACCACTTCATATACAGTTTACAATAAATTTATTATTTACTATTATTTTAGGAAAGTCTGGTAGATCTCCGTAGAATGTTGCATTAGGTCGTTTTACGAGTTTTACATCGTCTCTACTTTTACCCATCATGAATTTTTAAATCATATTTGGCTTTGTATTTATAGCCGTATTAAATTGACCACGAATTATATTAGTGTTAACTGGCTCATCGAGTGCTAATACTACATATATAATATGGTCATATAAACGTATCTATCGTTTTGATAAGTTTAGCGACTCGAAAGTATTGTTAGTAAATATATGACCTCAATTTTTGTATGTCTAATTTTCTGGAACATCCTTCCATACTTAGATTAGGTTAGTCAATCTATCTTTTTAAAAAAACATTGTTGAGGAATACTAAGGTAGATATTTCAGCTATAAATGATTTCTTAGCGATTGAAAAAAAAAAAAAAAAGTGGAGAGATTTCACATTATTTAATAAAATAATTATAATACAAAAAGAGAATTTTAAATATATTACTAAAATTTGGATGCTTGTTAACTTTATAATGTTTTCGGATCAAGGACATAATTGCCCATTAGCGCCCACTGTTCCGTATAGTAGCTTTTTACACTTGTTAGACACCCATTTTATAATCCATTATTATACTTCATTAGACATTCACTGCCCCAAAAAGAAAAAGGTCCAGCTTGTAACCTGCGAGCGTATGGAGTTTTTCAATTTTCTGATTTCATTTTTAGACAGAAATTGAAAAACGTGTGAATTTCTAGACTGGGAGAGAAATTTTTGAATAGTACCAGGCTGTTGGGACTCTATTGTGATTGTGCTTCGTGTTCACATTGATACAGAGTGAAAGTTGACAGACGTTACGGACTTACAACTACAAAAAAGCGAAATAGTTGAAGAAAAGGACGTTAAACGCTAAAGGTGAATTTCGAAACTATATACGTAACTTGCTATTAAGTTTTATTCTTATTTATTTTCTCATTCGAATTTGGATAAACTTTTTGATAGCTAAAATATTAGTAGTGGTAAATTATAATTTTTGTGGTCGCAAGATATTTTTTTACTTCAACTTGGCCAGATGGGAATATCTTTTAATTATATTGTATTCTTTTTTTGGTTTGGTTCACTCCATAATTCTCACATTCTTTAAGCAATTTATCACTTTAATTATTTATTTGTCAATTATCATCATTATCTGTGGTCCAGATGGCAACATCTGTCGGCCGGTTCCAAAATAACACACAAAAATATTAAACATAGTTTGAAATATTTTATTGTAAAACTTTTAATTATTTTATATAATAGTATGTATACAACAGAAACACAAAGTACTTCTGAAAAAAACAAAATAAAAACTGAAACATGGGTAATTTGAAAAAGGCAACTAAAGATACTATAATAATACTGTATAAACTGTTATTATAATTATTACTATAATATAAATACTCCTCCTAAGTAAAAATGTTTTATTGTTCCTTGATCCTGTTTTTTGTTTATAGATTATTCATGAGAATAAATATGTAGAATGTCACCTGTATACCAATTCGAGCTTGCAACAATGTCATTGACAATGAACACTAAATTTTCATCAACCTTAGTTGATTAATTATAATAGTAGGTAAAATTTATGACACCATAGGTAGGGGGAACAAAAAATGAAGATTGTTTCAAAACGTTAAAAATTATTTTTTTTTTAACATTTTGAAACAACAACATTTTAACGTTTTATTTACTGTAAATTTATGTGATTTTTTGATTTGTATAGGTTTGTTCAACGAACCTTTTTCTTTTAGTCAAAATGGCTAGATTAAATAAATTACGAAAATAAATTTTGTTCTGTAATTTGTTCTATTTACACAAGAATATCGGTAAATTTTTATCGAACATGACAATTAGAAAGTAATACGGACTAAAAAATATTCGATAACTGAGTCGTTCTTATAAAAAAAAAACTCTGTAGTTAGCTCTTATCAGGGAAACATTTAAAACTATTGCAATACATTCTAAAGTTTTTAGATTGTAAATTAAATATGAGAATATTTTTAAAATGGGAGCGAGCAGCTCAGTGGTTCGAATCCGGTTGTTGCAGATAATTATTTTCTATTTCACTGTAGCCATGTGGGTTCGGGAGACCGGGGTCCACCCATCCTCATGAAGTGTTTATCCTTAATTTGATAGTCACCTCTATTGCACAACCGTTGGTCTAGTAACAGTACTTCCTTACAAAGTACTGGACGCCTGACACTTCATGGGTTTTCATTCGGAGCTACATATCATTAAAACTACATATACAAAAAAAATCTAATAGAACATCATTTAAAGTAGACTACATTTGCTGACATATAAGTCTTAATAGAGCTGTGAAATTCCTTCCATATTTAATTACCTATATATAAGTTTTATTTTCCCCAACTTTCATCACCTTATTTTTAATATTTTTTATTCTGTACAATTATTTACTTTAATCATTCTGTATATATTTTTTCTTTTTTTTTTTTCATTGGTTGTTATCTTGTTCTTTCTTCTTAGCCCTGATGAAGGTTAGACATTCAGGCCGAAACGTTGGAAATATTAAATAAGTTTTTAAACTTATTTGTGTTATTCTCTGACCACAGCATCTTCTCCTCATATATATTATCCACGGTCAACTATCTCTCATCATTATAAATTTATTTTGATTATTTACGGTTTCAGTCCTTGCTGGTACTGGTTTTATTAGCCGGGCACTTGTGAGGTTGGGCACTCAACTCCTTCCTGTCGGTAGGCCTGAGTATATTTAGTCATCATCTGTGGTGCTACAGATCTTGTAGAGTCAAGGCCTCCTGCAACGTATTCTGCCAGTCCTCTCTAATGGTTGCTGCTGCTCTCCAATTGTCTTCCCAAGACAGACCTGGCATTCGCTGCCACTCCATCGATCCATCAAAGCCGGGGTCTTCCTACTCTCCTTGTCCCATACATCCTTTCATCCAGGACCATCCTAGGAATTTACTTGTACTGTGAATATAATTGTAATTTATAATAAATAATTTTAATAATAGAGAGTTATAATAAAAGAGTCCATAAGACTCTTCCAGTAAAAGGATTATTAAATTTAGAATAACAATATGGTTATGAATGAAGACCATATGAATAATATTAATATAAAATTCTTGCAAAATCTACGAATTGTGCTGCAGCATGACTATGTAACAACAGCCTGAAGATGGGGGAAATCTCCCGAAACGTTGCTGATGATATGAAATAAACTACTGTTTTTTAATAAGGAAGAATTTATGTCATTCACTAAATACTTTTTAATATAATATATAAGTTTAATTGAAAAAATATGAATACTGATGGACATAAAAAGCTTATTCAATGATAAAATATATCTGACAAAACGGCTCAAAAGAAATGAAACGTGGATTCAAAGATAAAGATAACAGCCGCGGTATTTACGACTAGCTACTGAGTGCCCGCTCCTTCCAGTGCTACGCTTTTTGGTAAAAAGGTACTTGACTTTTTGGACAAAATTAGGAAAACACGACATTCGGCCAAAAAGCGATAGCGGTTTCACTGTTTTTCCTTTCAGCTGGCTTTGAGGAGGGAGGAAAAAAAAACTACGCCGTTCATATTCCCTTCTAAGGCTAACCTATACTCGCTAGGGAATATAGTTCCTCTGCAGCCTTTCCTGCCAGATCATTTAATTTTAAATCTTCGATAGTCTTCTAGGGCTTTGTATAAGTGTGTCAAGAATTCTCTTTTTAAGAGGGCGTCTGCGATTTCTCACCTCTTTTGCCATCTGTATTTATATTTTGGGTGGCAACTTGGTTTATTGCCATTTTGAATGGAGAAATTTAAAGGAAATCTCACACAGTGTATCCAATGCTAGAAAGTTCATCACGAAAATGTTAAATTTTTCAATATTTAAATGGAAATTATTTGTATAAAAATTTGACTAGTTGGTGATTTTAAGCCCAAAACGAAAACAAAGAATCCTTGTATTTTTTCTCATTATATGTTTATTCGTCAGAGAGTACATGTTTTCTTATTAATTGGAAGCTACTGAAGGTATATTAAAAATTTAAAAAAATAGAACTTAATTGATTAGAAAGGGCAACAGTAACGTCACAAGGTCTCAGCGTCGATTTTTAATGATTCAAGTCTTCAAGATACGAGAAAAATATCGAAATTTCTTAATTTACTACATTTTTTGAAATAAAGGCAATTCATACTCTATATTGAAAAAAAAAATGGTATTTGTTCCGGGTGCGGTCAAATTAAACTCAAATAGTAATATTATGTACTATTTTTATTATATATTTTTTAAATATTTAATGGAAATAGTAAATAGTAAATAATAAATTAAGTAATATTATATACTTTTTTAACTTATGTTAAGTGTTTGTATCTTTTTTAGCCCTGACGAAACGTTTAGCGAAACGTTGCCTCAAATAAAAATAGTACATAATATTACTATTTGAGTTTAATTTGACTGCACCCGGACCAAATTCCATTTATTGATAAACACGGTAAATCAGCAATTTTCCATAAAAAAAAAAATAATACTTATTTTTTAAAATTATTTATTTCTCTATTTAGAATTTAATAAGGAAACAAAAATGAAACGTTTAAAGTTTCAAAATTATTTATTAAACTTGAAAACATTTTTGTTTTAGATAGATTAATTTATAATGAGACTTATACATATTATTTTATTAAAATCTCTCCCCAAAACCCGTGACGCAAAAAGAAAACAAAAGCATTTTTTTGTTTCCTGGTGTTATATATATTAAATTAAATTATTGCCTTAATATATATTTTAAAAGAGCTAAGAAAATATTTGAAGTCATATATTACCCAATTTTGAATAAAAAAATTCTAGTGCTGTGCTCGCAAAAACTACTTTCGATATTGAATCAAAATTTATTCAAAATGTCAACTTATTTATTATTCAAGATTGAAATACTTCCCCAACTTATATTTCATTTATGTTGCGTTTATTCCATATTTTTTACTTTACTTTTAACTTATTTATTCGTTTCTAATTACTATAAATAATACTATTTCTATGTTCTCGTGTTTTATTAGTTTTGATTACAATGGTCGAAAAAATATGACAATTATCATGTCATCGTGAACAGATATAATTTGAAGTACGTTTCCCAAATCTGTTTTATATAGTTGTTAGATAAATTTAGTTGTTGTTTTTTCTATTTCTTTTTTAATACCTGTTTACTTTTCTAAAAAAATTTACTATTCATAAATTTTAGGATAATTTTTAAAAGTATAATAGGTTATAGGAAACATTTTCTGCTTTATTACTGCGGTGCGTTATCGTTTTCAAAGGTGGATGCTGTAGATTTGAAAGCTTTGATAAATGACTATCAACACAGGTACCATACCGTTCTAACCTATATCCTAATATTGATTCAGATAAATAATTATTTGATTATTAATGATGTGACTATTGATTATTTAATAATTAAATAGTTATTGAATTATAATATTATTATACATATTTTATCCTTTTCCATATGCAAACTTTTTATTATATCACTGATTAAGACCTGTATATATTTTTCGTACTGAATTTACTATTCTCTTCACTGTGTGTCACATAATAATAATAAAGGTCTAACGATCCCGAAGGTTCAATGCCGATACCACCAAACGCTCTTTCCATACATCCTTCCAGTGATGCTCCTCCAAACCCAATTCCATTAAATCAGTTTTAACGCAATCCTCCCATCTACGTTTCAGTCTACCCCTCGGATTGGTTCAGTGTTTATTAACATTTTAGCGATCCGCTCGGTACATGCCCATCTTATTTGCCATTGAATAGTTGATTGTACCAGATTTTCATAAGATTATAGGAAGAAAAATTGCTATAAAACTTTTAAAGACGGAAAAAAAGGAGATACTACTAACTAAAAAATGTATAGTTCATATAAAGTAATCTAGAAAACATTTTATTCTGAATGATAATTTATGATAATTCAGATTTTCAGCTTTAACTTCTAAATAAACCGATCGATTTGGAGGGAAATATATTTTTGGACCATCATTTCATACTAGAAAACGTGTTTGAAAATAAAATAACAATGTTGAGGTATTCACTTCAAAAACATATTTCTATTAAACCTGGAAACTATAAATTTTTTATAAATGAATTATTATAAAAATTACTCTAAAACTTTTGATAAGTAGAGGAAGCGGAAGAAAGATATACAATTAACTTAAATTTTCAAACAAGGCAAACTGATTTTAATACAATTAAAATATATCAGCACTTAAGCACCGCTACTTCAAACTGATAAACGTGATTAAGAATAAAAATCCAAGGTTGTGGTTTTTACTTCCAAAAACACTCGACAGAACTGGAAAATCTCTAATTTTTTGTTCTATATACTTTACATAATAGTGCAAAATTTAAGGCTCCTTCACTGTACATTTAAAACAGTAGATAAATGTAAATCTTTTTTGAAAAAAAAATCCACTGGGATAAAAACTGTATTTTTTATTGTCATAAAAAAGACTTATTTTTTTTGGGAGGAGATAGGTAGAGGGGGGTGGTGAATTCAAATATTTAATATCGTGACTGGCGTGAAGATGGTAATTAAAAAAGGCCGATACGTTACAGAAGCGTGGAGAGTACTATTGTAGAATAAAACTGAGATAAGTCTTTATAATTATATAGATTTACATTGAAAAAAATATCGTAATGTGGTTTAAAATGGTTTTTTACTTAGGCTTGTTCATAATTATTTAGTTATATAATTAAAGTTTGAATCAATAAAAAATCCTAGTATCCACTAAGTCGGGAATTAAAAGAAAAATTAATTTGTAAGTTAATGGGTACTACGGATATCAAACTTTTCTTTTGAACAATCTTCGAAGATTGTTCTCAAATATCGGGTCCTCAAAGTAACAAGGAAAACTCGCCCGAAGACGTCAAACAATGTGCATCGAATCATAGACTATAATTTGGGTGCTATTACCGACAAACAAGGTGGTGCTTTCTCTATGAATCAGTTAAGTACGTACGTCTGAGGCTGTGGGAAAATTCCGACCCAATCTGGGCGAAAGATAGGTGTGGTTCTGTCATTGCATTTCTAGTTGTTTGATTGTGAAGATCTGCAAAAAAAAAAAAAAAAAAAACAACAGCAAGGCATAATTTTGTTGACTACATGTTTAAAGGTGCGCTGAATCCAAAGATGTTCTCCATTCCAACCCATCACGTAGTTTTTTGCAAAATAGATTTGAAAAAAAAAACGGTACTTCAAAAATAACTTTTATTATTAAAAATATGGAATAAAGAACGGCTTTGATTTTTGAAGTTTTTACTTATTACAACCAGGAAAAAATACTTTAAAAAAATTTTATCACAAGATTTAATTTCATTTAATGTGAAAGACTAAATAGGTGTAGGTAAAATATAAATAAATAATAAAATAAACAAAAACAATTTGTACGCCCTCACACAATATTATTAGTGGACCTAAATATATATGTATATATTTTCCCTTTTTATTTTTTTTTAACACTATTCATAAGTAAAAATTCTCAAAATTATGGCTCATAAACTATAAGCAGAAACGTTTGGGTCGCATTCCAATGCTTAAAACATTTAACTGCTAGAACATTGCTGACAAAGGGTACGTTTACCTAAGCCATATTGACACCTTCAATCCGATTCAATCATTAAAATCCTTTTACCTTATCTTTTTTCACGAATTCTTGAACATAGAAAAATTTCAAGAATCTGAAAGCATTAGATGTCCTCAATGCTTTGTGTTTAGTAGACTCCAGAAACAGGGGCGAGATTTTTTAAAGACATTTTCTTCTCAAAATAGTTGAAAAGTTCTGGTTGCAGAAGACAGCTGAATGCGGAGCAGAAAGAAATAGGAGGAAATAAATCGATCTTACCAAGGATTTACATGGATGCTATGTACCAGAATATATCAGCAATGATTGCCATATTAACTGACAAGAGTTGTTACGGACGCTGAACACAGATCGTAGACAATGCTACTACAGAGCAACACCTATAATTTCGCTAGGATATGTTTATTATAACTGGATCAATCAATTCAAAAATGATATATTTAATATAACTTCTACTTTTTTCCTTCCAGGGAAAGGTAGACCGATAAATACTACGTAGGTTTTACCTTCTATTTATATAACATTGATTTAGACAAGTTGCATTTGCGCAGAAGAAAAAAGGAGAGGGACGCCCATTTTATTGGCATTACTTGGTATTACATTATTGAACCAAACAGCTTATTACATCACAAACCTCAGTGGAAAAAACAAAATGCATTCAAAATAATTGTTCGAACTTCCAATTTAAATACTTCCAAATTTCTACTTGCATCAATCTCCGGGATGTGGAACAGATAATTTCCGTACAGTACAGTGCATTAATTGTTTTTCCACTGATTGACATGGAAGATGTAAATCCAGACGGATAGGTAATGTTACAACAGTGCACTATCTGCATTGGGTGCTGGTACTTGCTGGTAACTGCTTGGGATTGGTATATATTATCTGGATCAGTAAAATCCAATGAGGATATATTCGTTCTGAATGCCGTTTGCTTCCTTCCAAGGAAAGGCAGACAGATCGATACTAAATAAAGTTTACCAGCTTTTTATAGAACATTGATTTAGACAAGATGCGTCTGCGCAGATGAAAAAAGGAGAACAACGCCCATTTTATTGACAATACTCGGTATTACCTCGATATTATTGAACCCGACAGCGATTGACAAGGAAGACCTTAATCCACAGGGATATATAATGTTACAATAGCGCAAAATCTGCAATTTGCACAAAATGATGATATATTGGTTCCAACTGCTGTTTGTTTCTTTCCAGGAAATGGTAGACAGATGAATACTACATACGGTTTACTTGCTTTTTATACAACATCGATTAAGGCGGAATTAGACGCAGAAGAAAAAAGGAGATGGGATCGATATAGATTATCTGGATCAGTAAAATCCAACGATGATACATTGGTTCTGACTGCCGTTTGTTTCCTTCCAGGAAAAAGTAGACAGATAATAATACATAAGGTTGCAGTAATTGTTTTTCCCCTGATTGACATGGAAGATCTAAATCCAGACAGATAGATAATGTTACAACATTGCACCATCTGTAATTGCTTGGGATTGGAATAAATTATTTGGATCAGTGAAATCCAACGATGATGTATTTTTTCAGACAGCTTTTTGTTTCTTTCCAGGA
This sequence comes from Halyomorpha halys, assembly GCF_000696795.3. Classification (NCBI taxonomy): domain Eukaryota; kingdom Metazoa; phylum Arthropoda; class Insecta; order Hemiptera; family Pentatomidae; genus Halyomorpha; species Halyomorpha halys. Next base: position 965,018 of record NW_027105010.1, on the reverse strand, counting down.
AAAAGCAGACAGATCAATACTACATAAAGTTTGCCTGCTTTTTATAGAACATTGATTTTGACAAGATGCGTCTGCGCAGAAGAAACAAGAAAAGACACACCCATTTTATTGACAATACTTGGTATTACCTTGATATTATTGAACCAAAAGCTTATTGCATCTCAAACGTGAGGTGAAAAAACAAAATGCAATCAAAAGATTCGGTTTGAACTTCAAATACTTCCACATTTCTACTTGTAACAGTCTCGGGAATGTGGAACAGATAATTTTCGAAGGTACAATGCAGTAAGTGTTTTTACACTGATTGACATGGAAGATCTAAATCCAGACGGATAGATAATAGTACAACAGTGCACCATCTTTAATTGCTTCGGATTGGTATAGCTTATCTGGATCAGTGGAATCCAACGATGATCTATTCGTTATGAATGTCGTTTGTTTCCTTCCTGGAAAGGGTAGACAGATCAATACTACATATGGTTTACCTGCTTTTTATAGAACATTGATTTAGACAAGATGCGTCTGCGCAGAAGAAAAAAGGAGAGGAACGCCCATTTTAATGACAATACTCGGTATTACCTTGATATTATTGAACCAAACAGCGATTGACAGGGAAGACAAAATTTCAGAGGGATAGATAATGTTACAACAGTGCACCATATGTAATTGCACTGCAATTTTCACAAAATGATGATATATTGGTTCTTACTGCCGTTTGTTTCCTTCCAGGAAATGGTAGACAGATCAATACTACATAAGTTTTACCTGCTTTTTATAGAACATTGATTTAGACAAGATGCATCTGCGCGGAAGAAAAAAGGAGAAGAACGCCCATTTTATTGACAATTCTTGTTATTAACTTAAGGTAAGATAGTATCCTTGGTCCCATACTCTACACCGTCTATACAGCTGATATTCCAACCAATCCTAACACTATCCTCACCACGTATGCCGATGACACATGTGTGCTCGCAGTTAATAATAACCCACTAAATGTATCCCAAACTCTCCAATCCCATATCACAGCCCTCGAAGAATGGGGTCGTAATTGGAGGATTAAGATAAATTCCAACAAATACCATCAAATCACCTCTACCCTTCGTCGTAAACCTACCGACTGCCCTACAGTTTTATTTAATAATGTTACTCTTACCCCTGTCGAACAGATCCGCTACCTTGGACTGCATTTGGACAAACGATTAACCTGGAATCTTCACACAGGACTTAAAAGACAGGAAACTGCACGTCGATTTCGACTATCACACCACTTACTAGAAAAACGGTCTAAACTTCCAACACATTACAAAAGACTGATCTACATGACTAATAAGGCCAATCTGGACATATGGAGTTGAGCTTTGGGGCTCCACTAAACCTTCGAATTCCTCTCGTATTCAATCCTTACAATCCCAAATCCTTCGTAAAATCCTCAATGGTCCTTCCTTTGTCACAAATAAAATCATACATAAAGACTTTAATGTTCCCTTTGTAACCGATCTAGCCCGAACCAGATATCACTCCTTCCATTATAAACTCCCTAACCACTCAAACCCCCTAGTTTCTAATCTTACATCCTCTTCCATTCCTGACAATCCTCCAAGGCGCCTGAAAAGAAGATGGCCACGAGACCAGCTAATGTGAAACGTCATTAGAGTGCTGCAAATGGGTAGTTGCTCTACACGCCTGTAACACTCCAATTTAACTTAGATCAGATTTACTAAATGTATTATAATGTACAGTTGTAAATAGCAATAAATATATATTATAAAAAAAACAAAAATCTGTTTACAATACGATGTTTAAAACTGCTGTTTTAACTTTCGTGGTGGATTATAGGGATCGGTTTAGCTAGATAAGGATTGAGCTAAGGTATTAGGATGATGAGTGAGCTTCTCATGAAACGTGGAGAATTTGGATGAAATAAGTCTGACACCTATGGGTTATTAAGGTCTTGATGTAGGTCATTGTTGCATACATTGTGTGGAGCATTGACTATTGTTCGAAGACTTCGGACTGAAAGGATTGGATACGTTTGATTTTAATTTATTATGGTCCTCACTACTGTAGTCCATAAGTCTTGAAAGGTTTTAATATTGCCTTGTAAATAAGAGCGTTAACTTCCAAGACTTTTGGTTTTATACTTGCACCAATCTTCGACATTTTGGATCTGTAGCTATTGGAGGTTTGTCCAGCGAATGTTTTTTCCAGAAATCGACATATAAGCTCTATTCTTTAGTTAAACTGGATCAGTCGTTTTCAATGACGATATGTTACCTTACTCCAGTTTGTGTTCTTCCAGGAAAATGTCAACGGATCAATACTATGTAAGATTTTCCTTCTTTTTTTTTTTCATATAACATTGATTTAAGCTAGATGCGTCTGCGCTGAGGGAAAAAGGATGGAAACGCCCACTTCACTGACAATGCTTGATATCAACTTTATATTATTGAACCAGATGTCTTACGAATACATTACGAACCTCAGAAGAAAATCTATTCTAAATGTTCAGTTCGATCTGCTTTACATTCTAAAACTTTCAATTTTCTATATACATCAATCATCGGCCTGGGGAACCAATAAATACCGAAGGTACGGTCCAATAATTGACATGGAATACCTGAATCCAAACGGACTGAAAATTTTACGACAGAGCAACATCTGTAATTTCGTATAGTTATGGATAAGTGAAATCCAACGATGATATATTTTTTCTGACAGCTATTTGTTTCCTTCCAGGAAAAGGTAGACAGATCAATACTACATAAGGTTTACCTGCTTTTTATAGAACATTGATTTAGACAAGATGCGTCTGCGCAGAAGAAAAAAAAAGGAGAGAAACGCCCATTTTATTGACAATTCTTGATATTAACTTCATTTTACTTGTTGTATATATGTGTATACAGTTGTAAATATCAATAAATAAATTATTAAAAAAAAAAAAAAAACTTCATTGAAAACAGGAAAATTTATTCAAAATTACTTATAGTACAGTTTAGTAATTATCTTTTAATTCCGGCTTCTATTCCGAGTATTGAAGATAACTTTGAACTCTAAAATGCTTTTGAGATTTCGGGTTAAAGTTTTGGATAACATAATTCTCTGCTATTTCAATCCCACTAGGTAGTGTCCAATATTCCCGTGAAATAGACTAGTCCTGTTCAGTATGATTTAAAAAGAAAATCTGTTCACCACAATAAAACTCCATTTTTCCTTCAGTATAGGACATATTATTATTGTATTACATGCGTATGCATTCTTCCATTTACCCCATATATACTGTTTATATAATATAGTCCCCATATAATTCGGACTATATAATTTTAGTAAAAAAAGAGATTTGAACCTCCATTGTCTCCTCCCATCCACTGTGCATCTTCCTTCGTCGATCTCTCTCCTTATTCTTTACCGATTCTCTCATCCTTTCGTCTCTCTCAACATTTATTTACTTATTTAGCCTTAAGTTTATAATTTCTTAAGGATTATTTATTTATGCCCTTGGTGATGTTTAAGTCATTATTGAAATTATAAAATCTTTCATCATAAATTTTCTATTTATGTAACTTCGGAATGGACAGGGTGTTATAAAGTACCAAGGGTACAAACAACATATATAAAGAAAGGGGTTTTATTATATAAAATGTTCATAATAATTATTCATTTTTTTAAAAATTCTATGCATGTGGTAATGATCCTTAGGTATGATGATTAAAATTGAATCTTTTCTGCATGAATTTCTTACAGAAAAAAAAAGAGTTCTTAGTTAGACACACTCCCCTTTATATTAGATAAATAAATGCGATTCTTAAACTAAGCGTTATAATAAGTAGATAGCATGTTAATATTAAAATTGAGTTATTGTAGATCAGCATGTGATTAATATGTAATTTTTTTCGTTTATTGTCTTTTAACACTACGTTATGTGCAGGTTTGGAGGAAATCTGTGCCGTCCCAGGAAAGGATTTGGGTATCAAAGAAGGAAAGAAGGAACAATTAATATACGTAAGTATAAACTTTATAATATTAATTAAATGAATAATAATTAATTTAAAAAAGTAAAAAGAACATAAATAAATTTTCTACACATGTTTTTGAGAAAGTTAGTCAGCAGGAATTTTATAAGTATTATAAGCGAATAGACAAAATGCATAATTTTTAATAAGGCCTTTTATTAAATATTTTTAGCTATATGAAAATTCAACACCCCAGGTAAAGGAATTCAATAAAAAATAATTATTAAATTCAATTTAAAAAAAACAACATATGTCCTATCAAGCCAAAACTATGTAATCAGGTGCATAAATAAGTGGTGGCAACGTAGCAGATAGAATTGGAGAAAAAGTTATTTAAATTTATTTATACAATATTTGAAAAATGGTGTTAGAAAAAGTTTCCTTTTCTGATTTACACATCTAAATTTACTCCAATTACGTCGCACTCGATTAAATAGTGGGTTTGTAAAACGTAACGGTTTATGTACTGTATTACCATAGATTTTGAGCACTGTGTAAGGCAAAAAACAAATTTCTACAAATTTTATTTTTATTCAATTTTTTAATAAATTTGTATACACCCATGTATATTTACATGTGTTTTTTTCTTCTTCCTACATAGGTGTATTTGATGTTCATAGAATAAATATCTATTATATCCTGTACGATACGAAAAATAAATTACTATAATTTAAAGCGACATTTTAAATTTAATGTCCTAAGAATTACAATAAATGCCCCTTGATTAATAATAAATAGTCAATTACATCGTGAAATGCAGATGAAATTAGTAGATAAATTCATATGAATAGGAAACTGTAAGTAATTATAAACATAGATCAATTCATTCATGTGCTTCATTTTTAGAAATGTATATTAGACTTTTATTTCTCTTCTGCCTTCTCTGTATCTCTCCTTTACTCTTTAACATTTCTTCTTTTCGAAAGGACATAGAGCTAGTTTCTGTAGGACTTGCCACCCCCTTCACGACTGTAAGCTAGTAGCCTTTGGAGTGAAGTTTTCATCCTGCGAGGACTTACTGCGAGTACCGGTAAAACTAATCCCGTCAATTCATCTCATATTCTCCTACCTCATATTCTCCAACCCATTGAACTTGCATAATGATAGTTGTTCAACTTATTACACAATATTGATGAGAAGATAGTTGATCCTGGATAATATATATGTGGAGAAGATGGTTGGGGTTGCGGTCAGAGTATAACACAAATAAGTTGAAAGAAATAAGTTTAATAAGTTCTTTGAGCTCATACTCATACTCATGTGTTACACTATACAAAGGTAAATGAAAATTAATAATAAAATTAATACAAAATAAAAATTGATTAAATGGAGCACTGAAGATTATTAATATTCCTAACCTTTTGAATTTTTTTTTAATAAAACAGTGATCAAAAAGAGGATAGCATGTTAAAACAGTGTGAGCTGATTTACATTGAAATATAACTGATAGCATAATTATTAACTAGATAACCATTATTTTAGAAATGTATTATAACAAAAATGAAACAACATAGTAAAATTTGTAACATTAATTGGTGAGTATATTTATCGTAAAGATGAATTTCTTTAGTTATAATTATTAAAATATTAACAATGCAATATTTTTTAATTTGGAAGGTTAACATATATATATTTTTATATTTACACCTCCATCGTGAACAATCCTCCCCGCATTCGTATATTACAACATTCATCTACGGTTTAGGGTTTACCCCATTTTCAGGATATTACATCTGAAATTTTACCATTTTATAAAATATACACTGCCTATCTCTTTTT
>NW_027105010.1:953231-959139 GCF_000696795.3 Halyomorpha halys | reverse complement strand
GAAAGCTAATAGTATTGGTTCATAATACAAGTATAGAAACAACGTGTTAATTACACTAATACTTATTTTTTTTCATAATAGGGAGGACTATTAGTATATATAATACATAACATTTATTGTGGTATTTTAACTTATTAGTCCTAATTATACAATAATATACTTTGTCACAGTTCACTCATTTATAATGTATACTTATTTATTTCCATTTTCACTATCACAAATAAACCATTGTCCCTACTTTATCTCCTTAATTCCTTCTCTCTACAACTTTTGTTGTGGTATTGTCTCATTAATCTTTCCTTTTTAATTTTTATTTTAAATTATTGAAAATTGGATGCTATTATTGTGCTATAATTCCAATTTATTTATTATAACCTCATAATTCCTTTATAATCATAAATACTTTCTTGAGACTGGTTAATGTTGCTTAAATAAATAATTTAAATTTTATCCATTATAGTCTCAAAACATTTTCTTTTCTTTACAAGTCCGACGTTTCGCCAATTCGGCCATCCTCAGGGACAATCCTAATACAATTTTTGAACTAAATAATTCAAAAAACATAACATCATGCAAATTGTGATAAATTTTATCAAATAAGTGACTGTGATAAAGAATTTTAATTTTTGTTTTACGTAAAATCCTTGATTCTCCTTATTACGTCACAAATAAACTCATTCATAAAGACCTTAACATCCCATTCGTTGCAGATTTGACCCAAACCAGATATGCGTCTTTTTATTCCAAACTCCTTAACCATCCTAACCCATTAATTCTTAATCTTTCATCCTTAACAATCCCTGATAATCCTCCGAGGCGTCTGAAAAGAAGATGGCCACGAGACCTTCAAGTTTAAATTAATGTTTGAAGTACCACCAATGGGTGGTTCCTTCCCAAGATTTTCAAGTGTATATGAAACATACTACATATTTACTTATTGTATTATTTTGTACAGTTGTAAATTACAATAAATAAATAATTAAAAAAAAAATTTTTTTTTTGTTTTAATGTGAAAAGTGACTAATTAGGGAAGTTGTTGGATTGACTTGCATGAAATTGTGTTTTTAAATTATTTAGTTCTAAAATTGTATTAAGATGTCCCTGAGGATGGCCGAACTGGCCGAAACGTCGGACTTGTAAATAAAATAAAATGTTTTGAGACTATCATGGATAAAATTAAAATTATTTATTTAAACTCATAATTTCTGTTAATGTTTTGTTGTATCAGTTTTATCATTCGCAGCATTTTGATATAAATAGTGTCACTTTATTGTAATATGCCAGCACTGTTACTTACTTTTAGTATTTTTACAGTTATTTTCATGTTGAACTATTCCGGGTCTACGTTATACATCCCCAATTTAGTATCATGGTGATCATGGTATGTATTGAACGTTTTTGCTTCTTTTTTTTTCAGTTAATTCCGGTACGTAATTTATTTGAAAGTCTATAGATTTTTTTTTGTTTTGTTTTTTGCTTTTCACTTTATTATTTGTTTAATTATTAAGGTAAGTGGCCCAAATATTGCATATCTTAGGTTTGAATAGCTGTAACTCACTCAGTATCCAATTAATCGGCATGTAATTTCGCCTATTGCTTGAGTAATCAATCTATCTACTACTTATATTTCAAAATAAAATAAGGAAATCAATTTAGAAGTAAGTTTAGGAGAAGTTTTGGGGGTTTATCCAAACCATTACCCTTAGGCCCATATTAAGACCAATGCTCTGGGGAGCCTAAGGGTCTAACAATATCCAAGCCAAAACAAAACAAAGGCGACTGTATAGGCCGTATTGGGATACGGCCTATACAGTCGTCTTTGTTTTGTTTTGGCTTGGATATTGTTAGAAGTAAATTGTTTCTTCTCAGAGTACGTCTAGGGAGCCCAAACAGCTCAGATGCTTTGTAGGATGACATTTCTTCTTTCTACGCTTTCAATTTATAGTAACCTTTATGTCCATTTTCCATTTTTTTAACTGGTAGAGAAGCCATTTGGACAGAAAAACACATAAGAAAAAGTAATAATATTTTGAAAGTAGATATCCTTAGCTTTCAAATTATCGACAGGTTCCCAGATAGCTCAAATATATTATTCACAAGAAACGAGATCTTATGAAGATGAGAAAAATAGAAAAGACGTGTATTCTTGGACTTCAACATTACTAAATCCTTGTTTACGTAAAGAAACATAGACATTTTTGTTTTATTTGTCAGCACTAGACCATGATAGGACCTAAACCATATTTAAGTCATATTATTATCACTATTATTGCTGTGCCATAATTTGTTGTTTAGTATTTTTGGTTATCCATTTTCGTTCAATATATGGTATATTAATGTTTTTGTTACTTTAATGAGACAAAAAATATTAAACTCAAAGGAAGGTTTTTTTAAATGAAACTTTGATAATAAAGAGGCTAGTTTGTTGGATAGTGTAAGGTGATTAATATAAAAAAATAACTAATAACTAGATTACAATTAATTTATCATAACAAAAATAAAACTACACATCAAAATTTGTGATATTTATTAATGGGTATATTTGTTTTAAAAATTAAAAAAAAAATTAAATTTGGATACATGAAGTAAATTATCATACATTTACTTCATGTATTAAAATTTTATTTTTTTTAGTGCTACCAATGGGTAATTTCTCTACACGCATGTAACACTCCATTATAAACTTATAGCAAATTTACTAAATTTATTATTATGTACAGTTGTAAATCTCAATAAAGACATTAATTTTTTTTTTAATACAGGCTATTATGTCTTAGTAAATTAATTTCTATTGTTCGTGTTATTGTAGGGGAATATTATGAAAGTAAAAACATATGAATATTTTAAGAACTCCTTCATAATTACGTAAATGTTGAAACGTTGGAGAAAAAAAAAAAAAAAATTAGTTTTATATGCTTAAAATTGTACAAGATTTCTCAATTAATTTATTATATTTTTTTATTACCTAACAAGCTTTTATACAGCATCAAAAATAAAATTTATTTGGGTTTCAAAAAAATTTCAAATAGATATCAAGGTTGGACTAATTGAGAGCCGAAAGTGTTAAAACAGAACTATATTATGTTTTCATAGATCTTACACCAACAACTTCAGTTGCAGAACGGTTATTTCATTATCTGCGATGTTCTAAGCCTCCTTTTCTTTCTGAAGTGTTTCCGTTCATAAGTTCATAAGGACACGATAATGTCACGTATAAATTTTGCGAAGCATGACTTCGTATTTGCTTAAAAGTAAAGTGGCAACTATCACCACTGGGAAAGATTGTGCGAATGAGAACTTAAAGTACTATGCCAAACAGACTGCACTTGTAAATACCTGTACAAATATTAGTAAAGTTTGCTCAAGGCATGTGCAGCCAAAGGAGACCGTTGTTCCAGCAGAACAGTTGGACTTTTACAGTTGAGCTTCATTCTTCAAGTGAAGTAGGAAAGTGTTTTACTTGTTATTAATCTAGGCTGTATTTGTTGCTTTTTTGTTGATGTATTTTTTATGTAAATTAGAAATCATTGGTTTTTCTTTTATAGACAAAGTTTAATTTTGATGGTGGAAACTTTATTTTCTTGTTAATTAATAAAATATTTTGGTTAGTTGCGATAGTTTGAACTACTATAAAATCTTTTACGCGATTAAACAAGATGTCTGGATAAGAATGTCAATACTATTATCCGGTTGAGACATCTTTTTTTTCCTTTAATTATGTAAAATTGCAGAGTAATGTAACAACGGACAGCACAAAATTCATGCTGTACGGAGAAGAAATATGAAATTGTGGAAAGCAATATTATTTTTAAACTACCGTCTAGTGCAGCTATATCCAACCTGCGGTCCGCCGGTCTTTTGGCCCTGTTTCATAATGAAAGCTAATAGTATTGGTTCATAATACAAGTATAGAAACAACGTGTTAATTACACTAATACTTATTTTTTTTCATAATAGGGAGGACTATTAGTGATATTACAGGAGTTAAAAAGTACTCAAGTACAAGTTACTATTGTACAAGGCAGTGCAATTGTATTAAGTTAAATCGACAAGACTAATAGTATTAGTTTGTACTTTATTATGAAACAGGGTCCTGATGTTACTTTATTTCAAACTATTTTGAATTTCGCGCCCAATAGAAAAATTGAGAGGGCGATGAGTAAATAGGTCCGACATATCATTACCATGCCGCGGCCATGGTATTATCAATACTGGATTATCTCTATCGGAAGTCTGGTGAGTCAATTCATTAAACATTTTTTAGGTTAATGACTTCTATTTTGAATGAAATATTTATTTCTAACATTGTACAACGTTTCGGGACCACTGTCTCATATTCATGCACTTTAAAACCTACAACAATTTTAAAACTATCATAACACCAATCTTCATCTTTATTTATTTTAATTTATACAATAATATTCACCTCATGATTTCATATAGGAAATCATGTCAACCATTATGTGCAGTTTCACTTCTCCTTAGCACAGCCATTACTCTAATATTTTCTACTACCTCATTGGACCTTATCTCATATCCAGTGTACTGTTTGGTTACCTCCCTGTTTTTTCCAGTCCTGTTTTGTATTCAATATTAACTTAGTGATTTTTTACATAAATCTGTTTATTTCATCTGATTTTTATGTTTTTATTTTAAGTCTATTTATAATGTCGGCGTAATGTGTATTTAAGTGACACTAACTGACACTAAAGTTTTTAGTTTATTGTATGTTTTTGTTATGTATATAGCTTCAAGAAATCTTCTGCTTTTTGTATTTTGTGCTGTATCTATGATTTTTGGGTTTTCAAAATTGAATTCGTGGTTCAGTTTTATGCTGTGATATTTATATTTTTAGCGTTTTTACAATTGGTGATATATTGCTTAATCCTAGTTTCCAGTTTTTTAGATGTTTCGCCATTATATACTTTTTCACAATTTTTACAATCTATCTTATAAATTGCGTTTAGTTTTTCCATCTTATCAACTTTGTCTTTCATGTTTGACAGCTTATTCTGTAATTTATTATTGTTGTATAACCCGGTTCTGATATTTATATGGTCATATTCTGTCAGTGTTTTTTTAAATTTTATTTGTAAGGCCTGGTATGTATTGTAGTTTAAAATTTTTTTTATTATTGCTCTTGTCCTTTCTCTCTATTGCCGTCTATTGTAATTTTTTTGTGTATTTCTTTATAAAATTACGTGATTCTTTTTTGACTTGGTGGTTTTTCTATTTTATCTGTCTTTGTTGTTCTGATTACTTTTATTTCTCTTGGTGTTCTACATTCTGTGTTGTTTCTGGTTGTATGTTTATTATTAATTTTACTGTACCATAATCTGTTTATCAATCTTTTGGGATAGAATTTTTCCGTTAGCATGGTGTATACCTCCGTCTTAATATCTTTTGTGCAAATATTGTCTGATAAGTTTATTGCTGGATCTATTAAATTTTTTGCAATGTTTTCTTTTTGATATTGTGTGTGATTTGAAAAGAAATTTAATAATCTATTGCTTGTATTAGTTTTTTTAGTCCACTTTGTGGTTATTTTTTGTCCATCTATGATTATGTTCATGTCCAAAAATCTTATTTTGTTATTTTGAGGTACTTCAACTATCAACACTGTAATATATGGCAATTTGTTAATTTATTTTTAATTTAAAGCCCTCTGATTGTATCACGACAACACGTCTTTTAGTTTTTAGTTCCGTATCGAGCAAGCGAGGCCAATTTTCTACTATTACTTATGTACCGAGAAAGAATATTAGGTAGAAAATTTATATATGTAAAATTTTAACTTTTAATATCCTATATGTGACTAGAGACTATATTATTATATCATTATGTTACTTTATTTATTTATTTTTCATACAGATAGTTTGATTATGTTCATTTTGTTTATTGTTCTGTT
>NW_027105010.1:951996-952945 GCF_000696795.3 Halyomorpha halys | reverse complement strand
GCAAATTGTAATATCTATCAATAAATAAAAAAAGTATTTAAAAAAAAAATAATCCTATAATATTTAAATTGATATATTTAAAAATTATTTTACCAGGTCAATAAAAGGAGTTGATAGTTGATACTAAACCATGTCAATGAATGAGCCTGATCCAAACTTTTTTTATTACAGCAAAAGTTCATTAATTTTTAATTTGTTTTTTTTACTAACACCTAAATAATTTGAATTAAACAACTGCTTGTGACCACGGACGCTGAAACGTGTTCGAAACGTCAGGAAATGGCAAAAAAATGTTAAAATATACGTGATGAATCCGTTCATAGCTGTTTAATTCAATTTGTAACAACCACGATAACCTAAGAAATTATTAACTAGTTGTTTTTTTAATGCGTCCCGCGACACCATGACTAACACGTGTTTGTTGTACAAGGTTGAGTACCACTGGTCTATTGGCTCTATTCTGTAGGTCATCAATAGAAGAAACTATCCGTCTTAACCATCTCTAAATTAGTAATTAAAGAATTGTTAGCAGTATAGTTTATGTTTTTTGAAGTTATTATTGTCTACTCATACTGATTACGATCACCTTCTATACAATACCTAAATAATTTGAGGTTGGTGCATTGGCCACCGTGTTTTATTTAGTCAAACAACAATTTTCTTTTTTATTATGTTTTCCAATATTTTAATAAAAACTGGAGTTGTAAAACCTCTGATTTGGATCTAGTTAGCTATAGAAAAAAAAATTATTTCATTCTAAAACCGAATAATAACGATCAACAAAAATTAAAAATAAAACTATGCAGTTGTCTGGTGTTAATGCTGCTAACCTTCTGCTATATGAGTTTTGTCCGTGGTTCATAATACAAGTATAGAAACAACGTGTTAATTACACTAATACTTATTTTTTTTCATAATAGGGAGGACTATTAGTGATATTACAGGAGTT
>NW_027105010.1:946771-947351 GCF_000696795.3 Halyomorpha halys | reverse complement strand
TATTTATTATAATTTAAAAAAAAAATGTTCATACCATAATGATTTATTTTTTTCGGAGATTTAGGTGAATATTAATATAAAATTATTTATAATAACCTTAGGAGAAAGAGATTTTATATTGTTAACTCGTATATTTCGTTTGAATTCTGGTAGAAATTTGTAACTTAATTTGAAAACTGGCAAACAGCAAAGATATATTTAGATATACTAGTGAATCAAAATTAATTATAATCCTATTAATAAAAATAGTCACATCATATTTTTTTTTCTTAAATGTCACATTATAAAAATTTCCACATTGTGTAAAAGAATTATACCTGATTTAATTTTTTCCCTTTTTATCATTTATTATTCCTTCCAGCAGAACGATAAAAAGTTCTTTAAGTATGTTTAATTTTTCTAATGTTTCAATTTTACAAAATTTTCTCTATTTCCTTTCCATCACTCATACAATTAAAATTAAATTAAAGTATAAAATAATACAGTAAAAAAAGTTATGAATATACAAAATACCCAATACGGACGTCCCCATTTACAACATATTAATATAAAAAAACTATATATAATATAAAACTACAAA
>NW_027105010.1:939383-946586 GCF_000696795.3 Halyomorpha halys | reverse complement strand
ACCGATACCCTGTCGCGCACGAACGTCGGTCCCAGAGCGTTCGGTCCGGAACGTAGTGGGTTTTATTCCCACCTAGGGTAGATAATATTTATTTTCAGCGGTCCTGAGAAATGAATCTTGACACTCCGTGTGTATTACGTGTCAAGTATCTGTGCATGTCAACATACAGAAAACACCTTGCACATCTGCGTGTAAACATAAAGAAATAATATTAATGAATTATTAGAAACATTTTAAGCTTCGTTCCAGTAAGTAAGGCACCCAATTACTATTCCATATTTCATTTTTTAAAGACAACTTCACTAAAAACCCACCAATATGTTTAAGGAGATCGCTATAACATCGTCTTTTAGGACTTCCGTAGTAGATTTTTTAATTACTTTATTTTTTTTAGAGAAGAATTTTCCTCTCATGATTAACATTTTCTTTTCTTTTTTTTTATAGGGTTATAATTTTATTACCGCTGGTACGGTAAGTAGAACTTAGTTTAGAATCAACTATGACCTCAAAACTGAATGACGAATGTGTCTTAGTTTTTCTTTAGAAGTGCTTAAGTTTTTTCGTGTGGAATAGATTAATTTATTTATAGAATTAATGTATGATTTAGTTACTTCGTTGGTAGACGGGAGGGAATGAAATTGGGTGACCTGTAAACCTCTATAAAATGATAAGGAAAAAACTAGTGGCCGACTTATCCTAGAAGCCTCCCACAGTCACGCTCAACCGCCACGAGTTTCCAAACTAGTTTTGAATAAAGCTACCAAAAATTACGCTTGAAAAAACGCTTAAGAATCTCAAGTAACTTGATGACCCTTTCAAGAGTGACCGAATGACATTTTTTTTCTTTCCTGATAGAATTTACTAAATATAAATTTACTATTATTTATTTTGTTTTTATAATTTTCACCATTGTTATTTGAAATTCAATCGACGTAAATCTCAAAATTGTGTGAGGATAAATTCAAAATTTCCAACCACGAAGAACCTAATAAATGATTCTTATGACAGAAGAAACTCTGTCACTAATATTAATCCCAACTGCGCAAGCGTGGTATAAAAAATTGATTCAAAAAACGAAATTAGCTTCCTTAAACTCTTTTAGACAAACACTATTATAGGAGTCTGAAAAGAAGATGGCCACGGGACATTCTAATTAATTTTTAAAGTACCACCAATGGGTGGTTCCTTCCCAAGATTTTCAAGTGTATATGAAACATACTACACATTTACCTATTGTATTATTTTTTACAGTTGTAAATTACATTAAATAAATAATTTTAAAAAAATAATTCCCTGTATAATTGATGTTTTCTGATATATAAAGAGACTCGAATATTTTTCTTTTGAACGTATTATTTTCTTTGTGAAAAATTATTATATTGTTAAAGTTGAATTGATGTTGGTTTTCAGCTGCGTGTCGTACTAGTATTTTTGTTCATTCTTTGTAAATTTAAATGAAATAGTTTCAATTTGTAATGTTTTAAACAATAAATGTGAATATTATAGAATGTTTAAAAAAAATGGTCAAACAATTTTGTTCTCGCCTTAAAAATTCTTAATGGACATCCCTTATTGAAGATTTGGATGGATATAACAGAATGGGAAATAAAATATTTTTTAATTTTAAAAAATCACATACTTCCAGTACATGTCTGTATATTTTATTTTCTGGAAGTAAATTTATAATTATACATGTTAAACATTTTTGACAAATGATTAAAAATGAAATATATCAGTCAGTTTAACTCGTCTTTCAGATGTAGTCATTTAAAGATACTTTTAATTGTATAATCAATTAATTTTATGACGAAATAGGGCGTGGTATACTGTCATGGAGACCGACAGATCAATATTGTATCCAAGCGCATGTACTGATATCTCGATATATTTTAAATAAATAAATTACTCTGAGGAAGAGAAAAGAGTATTTACTTTGTCTCAAAAAGTAGAATACGTGATCCTGATGGCATTTTAGCACCCCTAAATTCAAACGTGCTATAGGTTTTTTCCTATTGGGTCGTTTGTAGCCGAGGTTACTACCTCGTTGACTACTGTCAACTTTAACTGCATCCTGGCTGCTGCGGAGTCGGTTCGAATCTGGCCAGAGAGAGGGGGGTTGACTTTTCATATTCGTGACGGTCCTACGAAATAAAAAAAAATTGACCCAGACTATGGTTAGAATAGTTTAGTCCCTCCCCATCCATATGTCAGAAATGCCCAGAAAGGAGTCATGATAAAAATTTAAAAAAAAGTTTTTTCTATCACAATGGCTTCCAAGAGATAGGCATTTATAATTTCAAACATTATCAACTAAACAATATTAAAATATTTTGACATATCTAAAAAGCAAGGAATGGCAATTTGATAAGGTATTTTGAAAGATTGACGTTTAGACCACTCGTTTCTAAAGTAGATTTTTTTTTCTATCTCAACGTAACAAGACTGCAGTCCAAGAATAACCAGGACTGAATTTACTCAATAGGCCAGGTCTTAGAGGCTTACGATGTCAGGTGATGCATGCTAAAAATATATTTGTTTAGATAACAAAGAAAATGTTTATAATGGGTAAAGGAAAATCTACTTAATGTTTTCTACTTTTTTTCAATAAATTTCACAACAATCGTAACTGTTTACAATTACGGAAAAATTTTTTTATTTAAAAATCCGGCGTGTGAAAACTTAGCGGAACTAAGTCCGGCGTGATAAATGATTTCACAAGTAGTGGTACATAAAAGAGAGTTAAAAAAGTGACACTTAACTGCCACGACAAGGACTGGCATAACCTTTGGAATGATTAAACTGTATAATAGTTAATGTCATGACAGTACTGTCACAATAGGTATAGTTTATAGTTGGAATATCTGTTACAGTATTGTAGTAACTGTTATGAAAATATTTACAGTCATAATGGTGGCTCTTGGTATAGCGTGATAACTATGTGCATACTGCGGGAGTGAAATTACTGCCATGAAAACATTTGCTGTCATGACTTGTACCTTGACAGTACTGTCCCACTGTGTTCAACGTTGTACGTTATACACATCAATTTAATATCGTGGGTCACGTTGAAGTCCGTGTATACTGCCACAATTTATATGTACAACTGTCTAAATTAGGGTGAAGAAGTAATTTCAAATAAACAAAAAATAGTTTTTAATTTAAATCTGTAGTTCTAGTTTTTTTTTCTTTTATGTAAGTGAAGATTGTACCATTTCGTGTACTTTAGAGAACACTAAATTACTCCTAAGTTTCGTGTGGATCACACGAAACTTAGGAGTAATTTAGGGAGTAATTTTCTTTATTGATAAAGTCTTGTTGAGTACTAGAAATTTTGTGGATTTTCTAAAAACAAAAATTGAAGTTGAAAATTTTCAGGAAAAAAATTATTTTTTGATTTCTATGAAAATTTATTAGTTCGCGTAAGTGTATCGAATAATCCAACAGCCAGAGGGGAAAATACAGTTATTTCACCTCAATTTTTTATTATTTTATTGAAAAATATATTCAAGTATTAGTTAAAATTAATGACGCTTCCAACCATAGATAGGAGGAATAATAAATAGTGGCTAATTAACGTTTAAATTTTTCATTCGGAGCTCCATATTTTCTTTACAACTACCCACTACAACCAAAAATCTAATAGAACAGCACTTAAAATAGACTAAATTTGCTAAAGGATGAGTCTTAATCGAGCTGTTTACATTTAATAATTCCCGAGATACACTTTTTTTTTAAATTCACTAACGAAATAACGAAAAATCAATTGTTAGTGAATTTATTTTTGTAAAGCTGTATCTCAGGAATTACAAATATCTATTATCGATCTGATTAATGCTAGTTTATATAAAGTACTATAAAGTAGTTTCTATTATTTTTTATATTCGTAGCACTATTAGTAATATTTTCCAGAATAAATTCACAAAATTTTGATTTCTAGTTTTTCGTACTCAACTTTTGGTTTAAGAAAAAACATATCTCAGAAACAATTAGACTTTCTGATGTCTATAAGCACTCAAATTGAAGGTGGTTGAATGTACTTTAAAGTAGTATATAAGTTTTTTTTTTCGTAAGAGTAGTAGTTTAAAGTAGCCAATATAAATTCACAAAATGTTGATTTATCGATATTTAGAAAAAACATTAGGTAAAAAAATCATATCTCGGGAATCATTAAACGTAAAAAACTTTATTAGACCTCATATTTTAGAGAATTTACACTGCTTTAAATAATATGATATGAAGATTTTAGTGTTGTTAGTAGTTTTAAGTAGATGAGCCTGCGAATGAAAATGAGCGATAATTTTAGATTGTTCTGGAATAGAATAAACAAAAGGGGGAATACTTCTTAAATACTTCAATATTTACTTTTTAATGGCATTCACTTTATCCATTGTATAGTCTCAGTAAAACCGGACCACATTCAGAAAATGTTTTTTTTTTTACCTAAACAAACTCAAAAATAAACTTTTTGAATCTTCTGGAACATTTATCATTTTTCATTCCCCTAACTATGATTGGTAGAGCCATCAATTTTAACCCTGAACTGGATTTAGTTGCCAGTAAAGTAACCAAAAATTTGGATAAAATAACTGGGTTTTTTTCTATCCCCTTAGCCTCTTGGACTAGGACGGACTCTTGGAAGACTACATTTGAAGTGGTCTCTTTTGACAAAAATAGGAATCAGAAGATGGCGGATGCCTATAGTCTGCCCACTCTGAGTGAGTGAAGGGGTGAAGATCATAAAATATATCTGGTTCTTCTATGACCGTAACGTCAGAAATAAAGAAAGAATTTTTTTTTTATTAAATACTTTTATTTATTGATAGATATTACAATCTGCCACACAGCTGTGGGCAATAGGTAATTGTGATGAATGATCTCATACATACTAAAATAAAATAAATAAATGAATGAAAAAAAAAATCTCTTAAAATATATACAAATAGAAGAATAAACAAAATGAACATAATCACACTATGTGTATGAAAAAAAAATCTCTAGTCACATTTACACTCTAATATACAATATTTACATAATCGACCTGAGGATCCCTGAGCCCACTCTATCCCCCACGTGTGAGGGGTAGAGCAGAACTCAAAAGATCCCAGCGCATCCCTCTCGCCGCATCACTGGTAGTGAGCCAGTGGAGGCTGAGCAAGTGCGCTAAAGCCGCCAACACTCAACTTGTGTGGAGAATCTGACCATTGCCAGAACTCCAAATGTCCATTTTTATTTTAATAAGTCTCTTGGCCACTGCCGTTTCAGCTTTCTAGGTGGGCTGTAGGGATGGGTGGACCTAGATAAGGTTTGAACCAAAGGATTAGGATGGTTGGAAACAATTTCAAGATTTATGGAATTTTGAGAATTTGGTTAGTATCAGGTCAAGAACAAAAGGGATAAATAAAGAATAAAATAGAAATTATTCTTACTTCAAATTTCAGCAGGATTTCAAATACAATTTTAATCCTAGAAAAATAAAGTAAATTTTATTTTTAAAATAATTTTAAAAAGTTTCTTTTTTATTTTTAAAATAATTTTAAAAAGGTCTTTTTTATTTTAATTTTGTTAACTTAGTTACCTGGTTAAATTCGCATAAACTAACCACCAATTTTATATATTCAACAAAACCTGTAATTGCACAACAATCAACTTTATGACGAAATGGGGCGTGGTTTGTTGTCTTGGAGACAGACTAAAATCAATATTTTACCTGAGCGCATGTACAACACCTCAATATATTTCAAATATAAATTGTGGATAGAATAATTAATTATAACCTTATTATTGTAAACAAAATATACTTTATTATATTTTTTACTTATATTTTTTACTTATATTTGTATTTATAATAATTTTCAATTTTATCCATTTAGCTACTGATTGAGAAAATTTCCATCCGCTACCATCCCTAAGCTATTATAAGCTATACACTAATTTAAAATACAATTAATAAATAATTCATAGTATTTTAGAATTAATTAATGGTTAATGAATAATGCGTCAAAATAAACAAACTTTATATTTGTGCGATACGTATATTGGAAAATGCTACGTGCATGACCTAACCAACCTCATTCAGTTTGGATTCCACAAAACTGACCTAGTCAAGCGGGGGTGCGGGAACCTTGGCAACAAGTGGCAGTCGTCAATGGGCCATGCTTTTTTCATTAGTAGGTTAAAATTGTCTCTTTCTGAAAAATTAATTACGTTATATAAAGATGTGTTTTTTTACCTATTTATTTACGTGTTTATTAGTGTGAAGGGGATATAAATATTACAATAAAGTAATATAAATATTAAATAACTACACATTTTCTAAATCGCACAATAGTCTAGTTTGGTAGTTCAATTATTTTTTTTTACACAAATACTTGATGCTCCACTAATACTTAATGCCCTTACACTAATACTTAATGCACATAATTTGTGGTATATTGTATTAATTCTCTTTAATAAAATAAAAAATTAAGTATTCCCACCTTTAAAAAAATTATATATAATTAGTACTATTATATATTGATAAATATTACTATTATGGAGTTAGATAATATATATTTGGGTATAATTTTATTTTCAATTGATTAAGGAATAGTTTTATTATTTTATGGGGGTGACGGTAGCAGCGTCGTAACGCGCCTGTCTGCCAACCCAATGGTTGCGAGTTCGAGTCCCCGACCCTATCCGGGATTTTTCAAGCATATAATTATACAATACTCACTCACAACCTCCCCCTGGACATTAGCCAATGGGTGGCACTCACAAGAATAGGCGTGGGAGTGACAAACTCACCCTATGAAAACCACGTCATGAAACGCGCAATGTATTTCCTAAAGTATATCGTGCGAGGCCTTGGATCTCCACGGTCTGTCGCGCCAATAATATTAATAAGTTTATTTACTCCAGTCAGACTCCTGAATTCGAAATTAACTACATAGGCTTAGCAACTGAGAGTATACTTCAACAATAAATCACTAAAACCAATAAATATTTTTTTTCTCAATAAATTAGTAATATTTCTATATCAATTATTATTCTAAACATAGAATTAGATTGTGTTAACTATTCAGGGATATCCGATTAAATTTTCTTATTTTCAATAAAGTGATGTAGTATGCAAATATAATTTATCTTTTGAAGTGTATGTAATTGTTGTGGATGTACAGCGCCAGTCTAAAGTTTATTTTTTACTTATTTATTTTATTATTA
>NW_027105010.1:937142-939183 GCF_000696795.3 Halyomorpha halys | reverse complement strand
TACTGTTATTATTTTTTTTATATATTTATTTTTTCTACATCATAATTTTCCAAAAGATCACCAGCTCAGATGTGTAGGCCATATTATAAAAGTGGTTAAAACTATGTAAAAAAAATTCAAGCCATTATTTACTATTTTATAAAAACTTTTTGGTAAAAAGTGAGATAAAAACGACATATTACAATTTTAATGACGCGTTAATCTTTAATCGAATGAAATATAAAAAAATTGTTTTAATATTGTGTTATTTTATGTACTATTTTGTAATAAAATTGCACTTGTAAAGCTATTCAATAATATATTAAATCGAAATGGTTGTTAAATTTTCTTGGGCAGTTTACATATATATTATCTTTGCACAATATTACTTTGACGAATTTTATTTTTATTTAGTTTTTAACTAATTGGTATAAAATATTTTTTAATTAGTATTTAAAATACTGAAATATCGTTGAGTGATCCATGTGCATCTTGAAAGATTTAAACCTAATATAATGAATATTGGAATAATAGATGAACTTATAGGTCTGCCAAGTGGCAGAATGGCTACTTACCGAGAACTTTTTACTGGAGAAATTTGAGTGTTTTGTGAACATTCTAAAAAAATACGGTTTTTCTATTATTCTACTTTATTATTAAAATTGAAAAAATGAAATCGACAAAATAAAAAAACGCACGAGAGTTATTTGTTTAATTGCTTGTTGCTGAACGCTCTTTGCTTCAGTCAGTTTAATATAAGCCCTTTTTAAATGCTAAATCAGTACGCTGAAAGTTAACAACCAACAATGATTGTAATCATTAAAAAAAAAAAAATCGCTCCAAGTATAAGAGAAATCAAATATATTTGAGCCTGTAACAATTGTTTGGCTTCTTAACCCGGCTGGAGTGTTCTACTCCCGTAAGAGATGTTCCGTGAACATTTATCTCATGGTAGACGATTTGTATTATTCGTTCTATATAATTGGATGCAATGAATTTTACAATTACTCACAATACAATTTGAAATTGAAATTTTAAACTGTAGCTCTTCCATCAGGTGCTGAAGAATTCAGATTTCGTAAAATATCTAAGATCTTCTTGCCTCGACCCATGATTTAAGATAAGAAACGCAGGAGGTGTCCAGATATGAGTGCTTAAATGAGAAAAAAAAGAGCGAAACTCAATTGAATGTTGGCAGGGAGATAAAAGAGGGACTAACACGCAAAAGTGCTAATAACATCAAAGGGTTAACGGAAAGTAGAAAAAAATATAAATAAAACGGATAAAATACTAGGAAACTTTAGAGGTTTATTTTCCAATATTCCGCAAAGATCATATTATCTGAATAATGAAATGTGAAACTCCGTAGCTAGTAGAAACCTGTTGATATGGAGGGCAATCATATTTCAAACTTTCCTGATTGTGAGAATATATGGAACGTTCTTAAGTTAAACATATAACAAAAATTAAGATACTCGAGAAAATATTCTACAGATATCTTATATATTTGAAATATATATAAATGAAGTACACACGCGTATCATTGATCTGTCTGTCTCCATGACAACAAACTCCGCCCCCCTACGTCATAAAAGTTTATTTGTACCATTTTTCCTCTTAGCATAAATCAATGAATATAATGTCAGCCCTGTATCTGTTTCCTTCCAAAAAAATATAAAATATAAAATATTAAAAC
This sequence comes from Halyomorpha halys, assembly GCF_000696795.3. Taxonomy (NCBI): domain Eukaryota; kingdom Metazoa; phylum Arthropoda; class Insecta; order Hemiptera; family Pentatomidae; genus Halyomorpha; species Halyomorpha halys. The sequence continues at coordinate 937,508 of NW_027105010.1, read as the reverse complement.
GCCAATTGTAAGTAATAAAATATAAACACCATATAAATATTAATATTAAATCATAGCTAGTTGGAAGAAACATACCCGTGTTTTTGTTTTAGACTTTTTCGAAATATTTATTTTTTTTTTTATTTATTTGTTGATATTTACAACTGTATAAAAAAATACAACCAGTAAACTTGATCATAATGACATAATGATATGATACAGGATGTAGAGAAACTACCTAGTAGTAGAACTCTAAAAACAGTTTACAATATAAGGTCACGAGGCCATCTTCTTTTCAGGCGCCTTGGAGGATTGCCAGGAATGGAAGAGGAAGCAAGGTTAGAAACGAGAGGGTTTGGTTAATTAGGGAGTTTATTATGGAAGGAA
>NW_027105010.1:927347-936002 GCF_000696795.3 Halyomorpha halys | reverse complement strand
ATAGGATGGCTTTTCGAGGAAGAAGTTTAAGGATGTGGGATGTTATTAGGTCGTATCCAGGAGCTTTGCGGGTAGGTAATCGTTGAATGATGCTGGATTTCGAAATATTAAAAAAAAAACTCCCGTCAATCAACATCAATTTAAAGTACTTTAAGGTCAGTAGCATAAACAGAAAATCGATGTACTAGATATTTGAATGTTTTATCATTGACAGATTAATACATTCTAATTTTTTTTTTAATATTTATTTATTACTATTTACAACTGTACATTATAATACATTTAGAAAATCTGATCTAAGTTAAATTGAAGTGTTACAGGCGTGTAGAGAAATCACCCATTGGTAGCATTCTAATTACATTTTACATTAGCTGGTCTCGTGGCCATCTTCTTTTCAGGCGCTTCGGAGGATTGTCAGGAATGGAAGAGGATGCAAGATTAGAAACTAGGGGGTTTGAGTGGTTAGAGAGTTTATAAAGGAAGGAGTGATATCTGGTTCGGGCTAGATCGCTTACATAGGGAACATTAAGGTCATAAAAAAAACAAAAAAAACAATTAAACCCAAATTTGTCAGAATTTAAAAAAACAACATATTTTTATACACTTTTTTGTACCTTCTAAGGTCCATTTTTTCAAATATTACTTTTCGAAAATGAACCATTGAATTATTTTTGTCCCAAGACATCCTACTAGGGCACATCAATATTCTATAAATAGGATACATGATCATGGATTGAGGGAAATTTAATTAGATGCTGAATTGCTAGTCTTTCCAAACATACCAGTAGCATTTTTGTTTTATTCAAATTAATTTCAAGGATCCTAACTCCTAGAGGTTCCGTTGAAATAAATTATGTTTTGTATTTAAGGATGTGAATATGCAAAATGGGGTAAATATGTTTTCAAACAATTTCTTTCTGGAATTTAACTTTGAATAAAGTAAAGTCATTTTTGATTGTATTGCATATGTAAGCTATGTTATAACTATATGTCAATATAGCATATGTTTACATATATAACTGGTTTTCCACTGCCATACTATCGTATTCATTAGAAGAAGAAGAAGAATTTATGCTGGTGACATGTCAATAATTTTCCAGTAACTGACAGTGAAAATCTATAAAATAAAAACCTTAGTTGTAGAGGAGCTTGTCAGAGGTGTCACCTGTTGCTGGGACGCTCAACATTGTGTTGATCGCTGCGAACTGAATGCAAACAGTCAAGTTCTGTATAAATGTATAATTAAATAGTTTAAACTGCAGTCACTGCTAAATTCCATTTATAAAATACAGTATTGCATTTATAGCGTGGTCATGAATGGACAACGGAAACACTCAGTAGTTAGATGGCATCTCAGTGGCAAAAGAGACATAAAGGACTTAATTTGATTTTTTTTTTATAATTGATACAAGTACAAGATAAAAACGCTAATAATAATATTTAAAATATAATTGGATGTTTTTTTGCTAATAAAAATTCTATTAAATTTTTATTAGGTAAAATGTATTGAAATACAGAACATGCGCTCGGGTGAAATATTGATCTATTCGTGTCCATGACAACAAACCACGCCTCATATTTTCAATAAATAAATAGACAAACCGGACAAAATTAGAAATTTTATATTACTTCAAACCCACGCCTAAATGTTTAGAAAAAAAAACCAATTTTGTGGGTAAATATTGTACTGATTATTTATTATCTGAAATATATCGAGATAGAGTACATGCGCCCGGGTAAAATATTGATCTTTCTCTCTCCATGACAACAAACCACGCCCCGTACTGTAATAAAACTTCATCATTGGTCAGTTACAAAATTGTTTAATATAAAAGGTTCTTTTGGTTTGTTTTTTAATACCAGACCCTGCCAAGCCTTACATGATAATTATTTGAATTTGATTTTCTTTTAACAATTGATAAAGTAGGAATTAAGTGTCTTGCAAAAGTCACACCTAGAAATTTACAATTTTATAACGATGAAGTTGGATTTTCAATGTTGTAAGCCATTGCACCTTTAACTATTGGTAGCAGATAATGGGATTTTTTTTAGATTAAAAAACTTTATTTATTGATAGATATTACAATTTGCCACAACGTTATTGGGCAATAGGTAATAGTGATGACTGATCACATTCATACTAAAATAAAATAACATAAAAAGGAACAAAAAAAAAGTACATGATAATAATTAAAATCTTGAAATATATACAAACCGAAGGATAAAGAAAATGAACATAAGCAAACTATGTCCATGAAAAACTTAAAAAATAAAATAATGATAGAAATAAAATAATCTCTAGTCACATTTACACTCTTACATACAATATTTGCATAATCAACCTACAAGAAAAACATACTTAAAAAAATTAGTAAATAGGTAGGTAAAAAAAAAAAAAATAAGCTGTAATTAAAAAAGTAAAAAAAAAAATCAAATAGTAATTAAACTATTCATTGTGAGCCTACGTTTTGCCTCACGTTGCATGGCTTCAACAAGGCTAAAAAAGATAAGCAACTAAAATAATGTAACAAATTAAGAAAATAGATAATATGAAATAGAAGTAAAGTAAAGAGTATGAAACTAAACATGATTTTAAATATATGAAAATTTATATAAAAATGAACAAAGTAAAATAAAATAAAAATAAGATGTATAGTGAAAAGTATAAATAAACAAGAATTACAAAAAGGTATTAGAGAATTGATGAAAACGGAAATAATAACAAATAAAAAAATAGATTAAAAAGAAATATAAAAATACAGTACACCCAAAAAGACCTAAAAATAAGGGAAATAAGAATAAAATAAATGTCAAGAAAAAAGATAAATAATGAACAAAATAGGACACACACACCTTACTTAATGGAAGTAAACACGAAGATGAGTTGAAGGAAGATAAGGAAAGCAATAGGATAGGGGAATGGTTGTTACATAAATACAAATACAAATACGTTACATTAGAAAGCAAACAAATATAAAATAATATTAAAGAAAAGATATTATTCAGAAATATTAAATATAGACAGATATCAAATGATAATATACATAATAAAAGGAAGAAATAATACAGAACATATATATAGATAAACTACAAAAAAGAAATAAAATAACTAACTTTGTATTGGATTTAGCACCCAAAAAAACTCTTACATATCAAGTAATTAAGCGGGTATACTTTTACTAAATGCGAATAATACCGCCGTAGAGACGAGTTTTTTCTCTTTCTGACGATAAAAATAAAGTACGTATTAGCACGATTTGAAGAAAATTAAAATTAACTCGAATATATTCAAAAATTATAAATACATTGTCTTCAATCTCAAATTATAATTTGGCAATTTGTTTTTTTTAAACGTCCTTTAAGTAATAATAATATAAAATAAGATAATTCAAAAATATGAGTTTTTTTTTTAACCAAACTGGTATTGTATGTCATGAAGTTGCGAAAAATGTCATTTTCCATTTGAATTTATTTTCGGTTTTAGTACACTAACAAAACACAAAGATTAGTCAAAATAATAAAGTCACATTTTTGGATTGTAGAGCTGTGTATATGTGTGTGGTCAGACAAAAATGATTGAGAACCTTTGACTGCTGAAAATAGCTGACCTCTAGATTTCTCTAAAGTGGCTAAAACAAAAATGAAAAAATATTACAAAACCAATGCTGCAATGATATGATAACGAACTACAATAAAATTTAAAAAATGTTCGACTCAGATGAATTATATTATAAAAGAACAGTACACGCGCTTCGAAACAATATTGATCTTTCAGTTCCCATGACTACAAACCCTGCCCCATTCCGTCATAAAAGGTGGGGAAAAAGAATGTGGCATTGCAAGTTCCGTTGAATATATACAATTCAAAACGAACGAAACTGATTGCTAATATTTTCTCGAAAAATGTCATCAGGCCAAAAGTCAGGAGCTGAGTGGTTTAAACCGATAAACGCTTCAAATTAGAAACGATGGTCTATTATTTGAATCAATTATTTCATTTTAACAATAGATAACAAATGATAAAATATCTGGTGAGTTATGGATTCTACTATTTTGAAACATAAAACCTCAAAATTTTAGGGAGTGTTAATTTTTCTTTTATCTTGGTCGAGTAGAAAGGTTCATTATTGAAAATAATTAACAAAAACTAAGTCCAATGGATTGTATGTTTGCTATTTTATTTTTGTAATGTTTAAAAAAAAAAAGGATATGTAAATGCTTAAAATTGTTCCTCTATATTCATAAATTATCGAGATATGGCCGTAGGAAAGTATGAATCGGGCGCCAATTTATACATTTGAACATTATAAATGATAGTCAGTAACACAACTCTACACAGCTGATGGATCTTTCCTCGGCCAACCCCTAGACTCTCACGGCCCACTTATTGTCTGCGGACCACCGGTTTGGAGATAGATAGCATGAAAAAAAGTCATGGCACCCGTTTTTCAGTGGATTATGCATTTTTCAAAAAGGTTATAAATTGAGCCCATTCCGCAGTTCTACATACATTGCGGCCTGATAACTCACAAAGTAAAAATACAATCATAGAGTTAGGTAAGTTTTCTCCTAAAATGTATGACTAGCAGAAATAAAATAGTTTTTATTCATTAAATGACATTAATATTAATATATATTAGCAAGAATGACAAAAAAGGAGAAAATTATATGTTATATATAGGTTATTGTTATCAGCAACCTGAAGATGGGGGAAATTTCCCGAAACGTTGTTGCTGATGATATGAAATAAATTATTGTATTTGAAATAAGGAAGAATTGTGTCATTCACTAAATCCAGTTTAATCATAGAGTTATAAATTTAGACCTGCCGAGTTTTGAAATTGTAAAGTTTGTATTAAATTTTTGCATCTGATTCGAATTCTGTATGAATATTCCTTAGGTACACATCATCATAATAGTTAATTATTCTCTTGATAATTTGTTATAAAAATATAACAACAAAATACTGAAGTATGTGGTGCGTTACTTTATAATTACTAACAGTTTTTACTTTATTGAATTTATTTCTCCAAAGAGTATTTATTTCCTAGTTTTAGTGTCGGAAAAATATTAAGATTGATTTAAATTTTATATTTGTAAATAATTATAAAATATGAAAATTAAAAATTAAATAAAAACGATAATTAATTGGTTTTACGATTAATTTTGGGGATTCTAGATGAGATTTCATTAAAGGTTGTAGTGGATTATCCCTACTGTCATATTACTTGACATCCTTCCTATGCCACAATTTCTCAAACTTTCGACATCTATGTACTACGAATATGATTTTCTTAACACCGAGTATCTCTCACCAAAAATAAATACAGTAAAACCTCTGCTATTAAACCATTTTTAAATGTTTCAGCGTAGATATACAGGAAGTTTGACTCTTGGTCAACGGAAATACCTCAAACGAATGAGGATAACAAAATTTTCGTAACCAAAGGGTAAATTTAGCCCTATGAGTGGACACACATTTGAAAATAGCTACACCATATAAAATAGCTTTATGGTTAGATATAAACACGAATGTGCATTTATATATGTACTGTTGTGCATTAAGAGTACTGGGCTAAGGTTAAATCAAGTTTGAGTCAAGAGACATTCTAGATGTCAATGATAGCGGTGACAAACTCGCAGGTACAAAGAGTTGGTTCTCCTCAACTTGTCTCGGGACCACCACTCTAGATAAGAATTGCTGAGTACTTCCGAGGAGGTACCGAGTACCTTATCAAACAAACAACCAACAGATGTGTGGGGTACCCGGCTAGGCCTTCTTAGGCTTCAGGTTCGGCCATAAAGAGAACCATTCAACTTTTTGGAGATCAAAGAATCAGAGCCCGCCTCGATGTTTAGGTTGAGTTCTAGTTTCTGCCCCCAAAATATAATCAGCCAACGAATTGGGAGGAGGGAAAGTAGAGGGAAGGAAATAACACCATCGAGGAGAAAAACGAGAGGAGACCATTCTTAGAGATAGTTGGAAGATTATAGTCCAGCAGAGCACAGAGCATATCCGAAGCAGTACACCAACTCCAGCAAGCAATGCAGATGAGGAGGAAAACCCACAATACACATGAATGGAAAATAAATGAGATATTAGAATCAATAGAATAGCAATGGTACCTAGTATTCTCAATCCAATGTCATATTAATTAAATTTAAATTATAATGAATTTGGACATATGGAATTGAGCTCTGGGGCTCCACCAAACCATCATATTCCTCCCGCATCCAATCCTTACAATCCAAAATCCTACGTAAAATCCTTGATGCTCCTTATTACGTTACAAATAAACTCATTCACAAAGACCTTAACATCCCATTTGTTGCAGAATTGGCTCAAAACAGACATGCGTCTTTTCATTCCAAACTCCTTAACCATCCTAACCCATTAATTCTTAATATTTCACCCTTAACAACCCCTGATAATCCTCCGAGGCGTCTGAAAAGAAGATGGTCACGGGACCTTCTAATTTAAATTAATTTTTGAAGTACTGCCGATGGGTGGTTCCTTCCCAAGATTTTCAAGTGTATATGAAACATACAACATATTTACTTATTGTATTATTTTGTATAGTTGTAAATTACATTAAATAAATAAAAAATAAAGAAAAATTATAATGAACATGTTTTTTATTCATAAGCTTTCTTTTATAAAATATACTTCATTTGTAAATAATTGTAAATATAACCTAATGTTATCCCAACTTGATTTTATAGTTTCAACACCCTACATGTCACCAGATTGCCGTAGCTTAGATTGTTAACTTTTGTTAGATTAATTAACACTAGAGCTAAACAACGTCATCACTTCAAAGAAATGATTCTTTTATAATGACCCATTGAACTAGAGCTTTCGGCAGATCTTTCCTTATCCGAAAGTCGCCAATCTGGAATTTTATTCCCTCTTATCCGCCGCTCCTATAACCTACTCACTTTCAAAGCTCGCGATTTGACCATTTCCTATCCATCAGTCCTTATGTATTGTAAACTGATTTCATCCTATAATTATTTCGTAATTCATAAATACAAATGTGTATACTTTATTAATCATTTTAAGAATATTATTGCTATTTTAAATTTACTACTCATTGCAGATGTTAATTTTTTTTCCAGTTTCTTTTTTGTCTCGAAGGCTGTCCTGAAACCTGTTTTTATTGAATATTACATTCTGTTTCACTAAAGGACAAAGGTAACAGATACATAAGAGTTCATTCATACCATATAAGACTTTAAAGTCCAACTTTTATAACCTGTATTATTTATTTATTTTTTAAAATAATTTATTTATTGTTATTTAAAACTGTATAAAAATATATACAACAAGTTAATTTGCTGTAGGTAACATAGTGACATGATACAATCATGTGGAGAATCTACCCATTGATAGAACTCCAATCTGTATTATTAAAAAATGTTTTCCTGAATAAATAATCTGTTTATAAAAGCATAGATTTCTTATCAGATAATATGGTTTTCAAATCTTTGCATTACATGAGCATATATTATTTTTTAAATGAGGTAAGGCTACTATAGATTTGTTGTTGTTGAACTGTTGATTAAATTATTAATTTTATTGAATTTTTTGAATGTGACTTTGGACTTTCTCTATTTCTGTTTTCTTAAAGTATTTTATATTTTAGGATTAATGGGGTTAGATCTCTCAACAGCACTTCTTTTCATTTTATCACTTAATATTTGTTTAAAATCTTAAACAGGCATCTCATATCAAGGACGGGTAACTAATTAAAAGATACAGCTCAAATGATTAGTTATTGGACAGTGAAAACTTCGCAGTATCATCATTTCTTGAAGTATTTGGAAAATTTTAAATAACATTCAGTATTGATGGAGTTCATTCACCATCCTAGTGAAATCGGATAGAAATTGTATGTTGTTGTAGAAGGAGAAATTTAAACGAAAAAAAATTGTTTTGATGTGTCAATGGGGGGGTGACAAGCTGTGAGTACAGTTCCTATTGTTGAACAGTTACATGTGACAGCTCTCTTCACTCATACGTTTCATTGGAGGTAGTAAAAAAAGGCTAACCTTGGAACATCTGCAACCAAGAAGTATTCCGTAATACCGTAGACCGTAATAGACATATCATTTTTTTAATTCATGTAATATGTATTAAAGATTTTGGAAAAGGATTTAAACTTATTCCAATTGAATCGCAAATAAATTATGCTTGACAGGATGGATAATGAGACGATTGATTATCTAATATAATTTCATGTTTAGGCATTTTATTTTAATAAAATTAAATTTGTGTTTTCTGATTATGCAACAAAAGAAATAGTAAATTTAGTCCTTTCTTGGGTTATTGGGAGCTAACAGTTTTAGAAGCATTATTTAAATTTAAGAAAATTAACACGGCTGAAAGGGAAACGCTGGGATCTTTTGGAGCCCAACTTAGCCTTTCACACAAGATTGACAAAGCATGGTTTTCCTAGTTCCTGAGACTGAATGTAGATACTATACAAGTCCGATATTGTATATGTCAGATATATTTATTTTATTTTTACTTAAACTTTTTATTTTTAATTATTTATCTAATGTAATTTACAACTGTACAAAATAATACAATAGGTAAATATGTAGTATGTTTCATATACACTTGAAAATCTTGGGAAGGAACCACCCATTGGT
>NW_027105010.1:919255-927087 GCF_000696795.3 Halyomorpha halys | reverse complement strand
TATTTTTTCTTTATTTATTTCATTACTATTTTCTCTGTGTATAAAGCATAAAAAATTGAACCCCAAAATCTTTTTGCCCTTGATTTTGGCAGTTTGTATTATTATTCTTCAATTAAAAAAATGTTGTTTATATGTAATTATAAAATTTCGATATAATTCTTGCAAAACATTGCACCATCTATAGCTTGTTAATTAACGTTTACACATCCTGAAAAGCTTAATTGAGATTTAATAAATTGAATCATCAATATTCATTTAAAGACATATCTACACACCTTTCAGAAACTTTAATGTAATATATAAAATTAGTAATCATTTTTTTTTTCTAGGTGAATTGAAAGGATTGGTTTTAAAATGTTGAGCAGTCAAAGCATCATGCACTCGGACAACTTGAGTGCGTTGCAAGACACCATCTTGCTATGGGTAAGTAAATACTAAATTGTATTTATTATTTAGTTATAACATGATTCATCATAAGAAACTACTGAAAGAATCATCACATCAAACACGAATGACTCGAATTTTCTTAAACGTGGTTTATATCGTTCCATGAATTTATTATCGAGACTATTTATAAAATATTTTGTTCCAAGACTTACTTAATATGGAGCTTTTCCGACTTCATACTGCACAGACATACCACATGATCATCTTTAACCAAGGTCCACCGGGCAATTCATTTGGGGATCCTCCTGCTCATTTGTTATCTTAACAACTTTAAGTTATCAAAAGAAATAACCAATATACTACTTAAAATTACCAATTTGTTAAATAATGGTTGAAAATTACGAAATTAAAAAAAACTAATTATTTAGTGTAAGGAACACTTTTTAGCAAAGTGACGTTCAGAGACAGTTTCAGTTCTGTAAACCAGTATAAGTACCTGGGAAGCCTGGTTACAGATGAAAACAAAATAGAGAGCAAAATAGAGGCCAGAATACCAGCAGGAAGCATATGTTATTCCTAACTGCAAAAAATATTAAAGTTTTGAGCTCTCTCTAAAAGAAAGAGAGTTGTGATTTACAAAACCATCGTAAAGCCAGTAGTGGCCAGGTCGATGGGGGAGAAATATGCCCTTTGACAAGAAAAGCAGAACAGATGCTCAACTCCTGGGAGGGAAAAGTATTGAGAAGGATGTGGGGAGGATTCTTGGAGAATGGAAATTGGAGAAGAAGAAGGAATGAATAGCTGATCTGTTCGGGGAACCCAGCATCGTGGCTTTAGTCAAAAGAGCAAGAATAAGATGGTTAGGACACGTTGCCCGACGAAAGGATACCCAAAAAGATGGTTTATAGCAAACCAGATGGAAAATGAAAAAGAGGACTTCCCCGGATCAGATGGATTTGAAGCTTTTGAATTTTGAAAGATGGAAGGAGGAAGCAAAAGACCGTGTTGATTGGCTGGATGTTGTGGAGGAGGCCTGGGTTCTTGCAGGACCGTAGTGCCATAATAATAATATTTTTTTTTTTTAGCAAAATTAAGAATTAATTCTTCCAAGGTTTTTTTTAAGTACCTAACTTGTTTTCGACATCAGTCATAAACTCTGAACTTGTTGTAATTTAACGATTACAGGAGTACATGTATACGAGAACTTTGGGTTCATGGGGTAAGGATGACACTGGCTTCACCTAATTAGTGGTTTGGATAGAACATTTTTGAGGCAGATGCTAGGATAGGTACGTGATAATGGTCAGTGGTACCGAAGAAAGAACGTTTAACTCTTTAAATTATTCTTGGAACTCCACTTCTTCATAAATAAAAATTGGATGGAAGAAATGCCCATACGCCCAATCTGAGACACTGGAATTCAAGCATCATATCAAAGCACTAACTTTTTTTGCGGAAGGGTTCTTTTTTATTGAAAGCAATGATGCCAAACACACAATCATTGTACTAGTCATTGATTTGATGTAATAAGATATTTGATGGTCAGTTTCGCAGATCATATGGTTTGGCACATGGGACCTCCATGTACACCTCAATTTAGAGAATGGAATAGTTAAAGACCGAAATAAGGTAGAACGTGTAGACATATCGGCTATATGCTATGCTTCGCGTAACGTTCAAATCCAAAATGTTACTATTCGTCGATTAATAAATATTAAAGGTTAGTTCAGAAAGTGTAAAAATTAGAGTTTTATTTTATCCTCTTGCGGTATAGGGATGTACCATTACTTTGTTGAATAATTGTTTGAAAAAAACATAAGAACAATAACTAGGAAATTTGGCTTATTCTCAAAATATTATAAATTTGTAAATGTTTATAAATTAGAGAAGTTGAGCATATATAGTTAAATATTAAATTATTTGTATATAAATTTGATTTGTTAAAATGTAATATAAAATTTGTTGATTGCAAATATTTTTATTTCTAGAACCCAATAATGGGTAGAAGAGTCCAAAACGCGGTTGGGATGACATAAAGAATAAAGAAGTAAAATAAAGGATATAAATTCCTGAAAAAAAAGAATAAAGTTTATAAAAAAAAAAAAAAAAAAAGTAGAAAAACCCTTTGGCACATAAGTTGTAGAATTACGACTGATTATCAATATATTTAAAAAATCAATTTCCTTATTCTCATAATGTTCTTAGTAACTGCCGTGTAAAAGAAAATTATTAAGTAATTTGTAAGATTATATTATCTGCTATTAAGCCTGTCAATAATAACTTCAAAAAAGTATTGCGGCTATCTTCTGCCTGATGAAAAGTCTGCGATGATGGGACATTACCCGCTATTATTTTAGGACATGTATGGCGCATATTTGAGGAGTTCGTAAAGAGGTTGGCCGGAATCGGTTTTCGCTTCCCAGAGCTTGGTCATGCATTTTAAGGTCGCATTATTTTCCATTGCAGCAGGTAGGTACTGTAATTCCTGTGATGAGTTTTATTTTTTTTTTTCTGGCATTTCCCTTTCTCTAATCATATTGAAAAAAGTGAAAATATGTTAATTTCATGATTTTGTGTGACATAATCATAAAGCTTAAATCTTCAAGCTTAATCATATCTAAATTGGATTTATAAAAAAAACTTGTGTATACAAAATTAAAGAAATTTATGATAAATGCTAAAATTAAGATAAAATTATAAAGTATTTATGACTAATACTTAATAGCCCTATAATATGACAGTTTTTATTCCTAAAATTTAATGGGCGTACGATTATATATAGTAAAGATATAGGATAAAAAGGATGTAGAGAAAATTGGTCTGTGGTTCGTTATGTTAAGAAATGGATGATATAAAATATCCTTAATGCCTAAAATAAAAACAATAACAGTAACGTATCCTCGGTTTTCGGTAATATCGTCATCTTTGTAACGTATTTTTTTAACTCAGTCTTATTGCTCGCAGAACTGAGCTCACTTAGATTTCCGATCTCCTTCAAGTAGGTGAGTTCCATGTTTTATTCTCTTTTGCTTATCTTTCTTTTACCCCGTTTTCCTTCTCTATTCTCTTCTTATTTTTCTTTACCCACGTTATTAGTTATGTTCACCACATAATATTATTTTCATATTTTCAAATAACTTAACTTTATATTTGTTTCTTCATTCTATATTCTTTGTTTCTTTGCATTATATAACTTAATGCTTTTATTTTCTTTATTATGTTATTTTACTTAAATATTTAATTACCTATATATAAGTTTTATTTTCCACTACTTTCATTACTTTAATTTTCATTCTGTACAATTATTTATTTTAATCATTCTTCATATTTTTTTTCTTCTTTTTTTTATTCGTTGGTTGCTACCTTGTTCTTTGTTCACTGATGAAGGCTGGAAATTTTGGCCGAAACGTTGGCACTATTAAATAAGTTTTTTTAAACTTATTTCTGTTATTTTTTTACCGCACCCCCAACCATTTCCTCATACAAAAACATTATTTCTATGATTACAATAGAGAGAGAAAACTAAATGTTTATATATTCACTTTTCTATTTGAACAATTGATGTGAAGTAAAACATTCGAAATCCTTAATGGAAAAATTAACTTTCACCTCGCTTGTAGGTCAGATATAAGATATGTTAAAGTAGATTTCTCTGTTTAAAGAAATGAGAGTTCCATTTTATAAATGAAGGCAATATTTTTTTATTGTTATAATTTCTAGCTTGAAAAAGTCATTAGAAATGTTTAAGACAGGATTAATTACTGCAGAGATTTAATGATCCTATTTAACCATTTAGAAAAGTGAAAGGGATATACGGTTATATTGTTATTATTATTGTACTCTTATGTGTGAAAATTGTTTTTTAACAACTGTCTTTAATTACATATCTATGGCATATTCTCACGCACATTCTCTTAACATTCTAAACCAAATATATAAATAAAATCTCGTACATAGAATACTTTTTAAACCTGTATAACACGGAACTAAACTGAGAATTTCTAATACATAAACATTACAGAAAGGGGAGATAGAAAGTTGATTATGTGGAATTCCTAGAAGGGAGGATAAGAAAAAACCATCTAGTGTTTGTGTGATATACGAAATATTCTTATTAAAGTATTATCCAGACAGGCCATAATATAAGTAAAATGAAAATAAATAGATGAATAATTCAAGGAAATTGCTAAAATTTCAATATCAATAAGTAATAACGCTATAATTAACAACATCAAAATATTCAAATTTGTGTAACCAAATTATTTTTCACTAGGAATCCAAAAGTAGTTTGCAGTTCGTATTAACGGATGCTCTAGGGAGATCAATGCGGTTTTATACAAAATTTTGGTTCATTACAACGGGGAGTTGATTTAGTATAAGAGCCGGGAAGAAAAAAAGGCAGTTATCTCACCCCAGTTTTTTTATTACTTTAATGAAAACTATGTATAATTACTAGTCTAAATCGATGAGTCTGCCAAGTATAGGTAGGGGAAATAAAAAATAGTATCTTTAAAACTGCCAACAACATTAGAAAACCTAAGAGAACATCATATAAAGTAGAGTAAATTTGCTGAAATATTAGCCCTAGTAGAGCTATTTACGTCCAATAGTTATCAATATCAAGTAGGGCCGTACGTAGCTCAGGTGGATATGCGCAGGTCTATCAATCTGAGATCTGCTGGCGGCGCTGGTTCGAATCCGGCCCGGGGCGCGTTCATTTTTTTCATAAATTGGCGGTCCCACAAATGGAAAAACTTGATCCTCCACCAAGGTCAAGTAATAATAATCTTATATTTTCTCATATGTCACTATTCTGTCTGTTATTCTGTTAAAGGCACATTGGGTTAAAACCAAAATATGGAAGGGAAAAAGAAGGGAAGGAAAAGGAAAAAATAGGGAAAAAGGGGAAAAGGAGGGGAAAAAATCATGAAAAAGAGAAAAAGAAAAAGGCAGAAAACAAATAAAAAGAACCGAAGAGAGGAAACGGAAAAAAAAAAGTCAAGTTCTAGTGTTGTATACTTTTTAATGTTTGTAATTATTATTGTTTACTTGTATAGGCTTATTTATTGTAAGATTAAAAATATCGTCTGATTAGACTAAAATAAAAATGCTGTGTGACTAGCAACCCAATAATGTTGGGCAACACAACTTTATATTTTAATAAAGTTTTTCCCCTGGACTAGATAATGGATGAGTGGTCCAGAAAATAAAATTAAGGAGATAAGAAGTATTTAGAGATATTTCCTTGGAAAGAAAACGAAAAGTAACATTTTATACCCTTAGCCACTGATAAAATAATGAAGATGAATGAATATAAATAAACATTATGTATTCGTAGGTAAATACTTATATCGGTTTGGTTTACCAGATTGGTTTATTAATTTTTTTTTTAATATTTGGTTGGTCCATTAAAAGTATCACATAAGTAAAAGCCTTGGCCCAACTAGTCATCAGGACCTTAATCGTAATACTTTATGCTAGGAAGTTTCCATGATACGGAACATGGAATAAAAAATTGACAAAATATTTAAGTTCTTTAATGAACGGACGTTGATTGACACAAGTTTAGATTTCTAATGTCAGTTCGAACACAAATATCTCAAAAGATCAGAACTACCGACCTTTTGCGTTTTTAAGAGTCATAAGATTTGGTACACTCTTAATTACATCGAGCTCAGAAGTAAGAGCTAAGGATGTAATGTTGTCGGAAGGTCTACATTTGAAGAATCATGGAGTGTTACCGTAGAAACCGTTCTTTAGACAATAAAAAATACAATTTGGTTAAGGTTTACCACCAAATTATTTGTGGTAATGACAGCTTCATTTATTGTGCGACAATCAGATTTTTCTCATTAAAGGAGGGAGGTGACTTTCTATAGCCATCTGCCTTGGCGAGCCTTTTTAGGATTCAGTTAAGAATCCCCAGGTGACTTGTCATAATTAAGGGAATCACAGTCCATCTCACTACCTTCCTCCAATATAGAGGGTTAGTTTCGAATTTTGATGATTAAGTGTCATAAAGGGAAGTATGAATGAAGGATCTCAAAACAATAAAAAGTTCTCAATGAGTAAGACCGTTTACGTTTGGCTAGGAGATATTCAAGTTAAAAAATTTTCATCGTTATGTATTATTTATGTTCTAATAAATGAGTTAGTATGTGTTACATTTATTTATTAATCATTATTATTTATATTAAATGATGTTCAAAGTGACCACCTTCAACATTGAGACAGCCTCGGCATCAGGATATTTGTTGTTATACACTCGTGGGCCCTATTTCATAATAAAGTACAAACTAATTAAATAAATCAAATGGTATTCTTATTAAATCTCAACTTTCTTTATTATGTCAATAGTCCAACGTTTCGGCCAATTCGGCCATTCTCAAGGACAATCTAAACATTTAACAGCTTATTATGTATTCATTTGTAATAATTTTAAAACAACATTACTATTAACAATATACCATACCTTAAATATAAATTTACACCTCACAACCAAATTAAAAAAAAAAAGATATATAGGGAGATGGTCAGGGTTGAGGTCAAAAGAGAAATAAAAATAGTTTACAACTATTTATTAGAACTATTTAGAAGCCCTGCAAAGTGGGGCGAAACGTTGGAAAATAAATAGTTGTAAACTATTTTTATTTCTCTTTTGACCGCAACCCTGACCATCTCCCTATATATCAATTTTTACGGTCAACTATACATACATATATAAAAAAAAAAAGGTTTTACAGGCTATTTTGCCAAGGTCATCAAATTCAAGTCAAAATCACAAAAGTCAATTAATAGAAAATCAAATTAATTATTAATAAGCTTATAGCTTTTGACCGGGTATGGCATTACGGATTGCTTTTCAAGCTCAAATCCATATTACCCCAAACCTTATACCTTACCCTCCGCTCCTACCTCTCACATCGTTCCTTTCGAGTTCGCAGTGGTTCTGAGTGCTCAAATAAAACTGCCCATCGAGACAGGAGTCCCCCAAGGCAGTGTCCTGGGTCCTGTCCTCTACATCCTCTTCACTGCTGACATTCCCATCACTCCAGACACGTTCCTGGCAACATTTGCCGATGATACAACTATCCTATCCTCCCATCCCGATTCTGTAACAGCCTCATCCAATCTCCAAACACACCTCACCCGGATTGAGCAATGGTGCAACCAATGACGGATAAAAGTCAATGAATAGACATGCACCCATGTGACTTTCACTCTCCGCCGCAGCTTCTGTCCACCGGTTACTCTTAATAATATTCCTCTACCCAGATCCGACACAGTGCGATACCTCGGATTCATTTTGGACAAAAGACTCACCTGAAACCAACATACTAGACTCAAAAGACAAGAACTCAACAGACGATTCGGCCAACTATACCGACTGCTCAGCCGGACCTCTCATCTCTCACTAGAAAACAAACTACTAATTTATAAGACTA
>NW_027105010.1:917230-918515 GCF_000696795.3 Halyomorpha halys | reverse complement strand
TGTATGAGATCATTCATCACTATTACCTATTGCCCACAACTGTGTGGCAGATTGTAATATCTATCAATAAATAAAAAGTAGTATTAAAAAAAATATATATAAATAAAAAACAAGCTTATGTCTAGTTACCTATTTTTTTACATAATACAAACTAATATTATTAATCTTGTAGATTGTATTTGCTACGATTTCAATGACTTATACTATTATTCCACATATTTTTTACTTTTAAACTTATTTAATATCGCTAATAGTCGTCCCTATCGTGAAACAAAATGTATTAGTGATTTTACTTTATAGTTTGTGTAATTGTACTTATGGACTAATACTATTGGCTTCCATTATAAAACAGACCCCAGGGCCCTGTTTCATAATGAAAGCTAATAGTATTAGTTCAAAATACAAGTAACGAAAAAACGTGTTAATTACACTAATGCTTTTTTTTCATTATAGACTATTAGACTATTAGTGATATTACAGGAGTTAAAAAGTACTAAAGTACAAGTTACTATTGTACAAGTCTGTGTAATTGTATTAAGTTAAATCGACAAGACTAATAGTATTAGTTTGTACATAATTGTGAAACAGGGCCCAGATCTGACACCACTACTTTTTTTTTGTGTGTGTGGGGGGGGGACATTAAACAAAACGTTTATACTAACACGTTCAATGACGTTAATTCTTCACTAAGAAGGATAATTGAATTCTGTGAAACAATAGAACATATCCAGAGCCATAATCAAGTTAATCACTTTGAACAACATTTAATATTCATTAATGTTTAAATTTCATTATTAAAGTAGTTGGAACGTATATTAATTCATTTTTCATAACCTAAATAATCCATAAATATAAAAATCTCAAGACTTGAATATCTACTAAACAAAACGTTAAAATACCTTTATAGAGATTTTTTTTTTTTACAACACCTATCGTTCGGTGCCAAAATAACAGATTAAACTAATAGACATAAGTGAAATTTATTAATTACAATGTTGTCTAATAAGGCGTTGTGGAGGCTACTATAATTTATGAGCTAGATCAGTACAGTTGAATTGATCTATAGTGATACTACTATACTAATAACTAATAATTCAGTTAACGAATACCAAAATGAACATAAATTAAAAAAAATAATAATAATTATAAAATATCTGTATTTATATAAACAAAAAATAAAATAAAATGACCATAATTAAACAATGTACATGAAGCAAAATAAGGATAAAATAAAATAAGTAAAATTTGTACTAATATAGCGATAAAATAAAAGCACTAATAACAT
>NW_027105010.1:904814-917180 GCF_000696795.3 Halyomorpha halys | reverse complement strand
AATAATAATATATATAAATGATAATAGCTGAAAGGACTTTAAAGTGAATAATGTTGCAAATTTGTAATTAGTGAATTAATATAATAATGAGAATAAAACAAGATGGTACAAGAATACAGTAAAAATAAGCATCTAGTAATATCTAAATAAATAATATCCATAACCGAGCACACTTATATTTACTTTATACTAACCGTAATATAATGAATAATTATGTGGATTTAAGAAAACAATACAGGTCATTTGGTGAATAAAAATCAGCTATTGAGAATCATAACATTAAGAAAGTACCCAGTCAGATATTTTTAGTTTTCTTTGTGGTTGATTTATTAATTAGTGCATCTGGTAAGTGATTGAACAGATATGGTACTATATTGTTTGAAGTACGTTTACCAAATACATTGTTATAGAGAGGTTCAATAAATTAAATTTTTTTGTAACAATTTTTAGATATATTATTTATTTTCTAAATAAACTACTACCCATAAATTTTAGGATAATTCTGTAAAACTTGTTTCAACGTTGGAACTATGGTGCGGATTTTCCAGTCAAATAGCTATGTTTTGAGATCCTTAATTCATATTTTCAGTTCGGGCACTTATCCCTGAAATATCATGTATATAATTGAAAAATTATAGCTAGTTGTCGTTTTCATAAAAAATAAAAATATTTTTTTGTTTATTCTTGGGTTTATACGATATTAATGAGCGTATAACAACAGTGCATTATACACATATGTGTATAATACAAAAATGATTTAGGTTAATAATAAGTTTTAAAAACCAACACTTACGAAATTAGTTAAGTGAGTCATCTTCGTTTAAGAGTAACTTAAATATTTCTTCATCTCCTTGGCGAAATTACTAAATTTTTCAGATTGTAACTTTCAACCTATACTTTTAAGGGCCGCTTATATAAATAAATACGTAGTTTCAAAATGTTTTGATGCCCACTTTCTATTTTTTGTAATTTAGACGAATTTTTTTTTTTTAAATACTTTTTATTTATTGATAGATATTATAATCTGCCACACACATGTGGGCAATAAGTGATGAATTATCACATTCATACAAAAATAAAATAAAATAAGAATATAAATAAATAAATTAATGGAAAAAAAAATGTCTCTTAAAATATATACAAACAGAAGGATAAACAAAATGAACACAATCAAACTATGTGTATGAAAAAAAAAATAACATAACGATAAAATAATAGAATCTCTAGTCACATTTACACTCTTATATTCAATATTTACACAATTGACCTAAGAATCCCTGAGCCCACTCTATCTCCAGACGAAAAGTTATATTAGACTTTGGATTCCTGCTTTACTTGAATGCGGAGAAGTTTTTCTGACTGTCACCTAATGCCTCAGCAAGAGGCCGAGTAATCTCGAATCTGGCCACTTTTGTGTACTTTGGACATTGGTCAATAATAAGTTTTACAGTTAATACTGTTTTGCAATGTTGGCACTTAAGTGCAGATTCTCCAGTCATCATATAGCCTTGGATAAGATGACCACTTCTCTTCTTAACTGTCTGGAACATGAATTCCATTTCTAGATTGTCGGTTTCACCTATTTACGTTTATTCATTGTTCATTCCATAAACCTTGCCCCTCGTTCCATATCACTTCTCTGAGTGGACAGAATAGTACAAGAGCCAGGAAGAAAAAAAGGCAGTTATCTCACCCCAATTTTTGATTACTTTAATGAAAACTAGGTACAATTACTAGTTAAAATTGACGAGTCTGCCAAGTATAGGTAGGAGGAATAAAAAATAGTGGCTGTTTTAACACTAATTTTTCATTCGGAGCTCTATATCTTAAAAACTAACAACAACACTAGAAAATCTAAGAGAAGATTATTTAAAGAAGAATAAATTTGCTGAAATTTTAGCCCTAAAAGAGCTATTTTAGTCCAATAGTTCTCGAGATATAGCTTTTTAAATAGCAACATTTCATAAAAATGTTGTATGGGACGTACTGAAAGATCAGTAGTTAATGAATTTATTTTGAAATCTTAATTTTAGTGGTTTGAATCTTTTTAGCACAGATGAGGGCCTATAACGTGGGTCGAAAAGTTGACTCACATTACAACAAATGTTTTTTTTAACTCACCCGGACCATCTCTTATATATTACACATGGTCAAACAACAATCTTCCAAATTTGCCAAGTACCAGAATTTATTTTCTAATCTATTCTACAATGTTTCAGTTAATTAATCAACCGCTAAGAAACTATTATCATTTTTCGAGTGTGAATTATTCTCCTAAATTCAAAATGTCTATATCAACAACAGGTATGCAGGTCCTGTTTAAATTAATTATTCAATTTTATAAATTCATTAGTTGGAGATCAAATTTCTGAACATAAATTTACGTCTTTTAAAAATATTTGTCTACAATTTCGCAACTATGTAAGTGCAATATAATGGAAGCTTTAACGAAAAAATAAATGAAGACATTGGTTTTTCATTTACATTTTCTGAAATTTTTAATCTCCTTATGACTTTATAAAAATGCATTAATATTGTTTTAATTGGGTCTACATACCCTTTATCGATATTGACATTTTTTTAATTTAGATGATTAATTCATACCCAATTAATGAATTAGTAATTCATAATTTGTGTAATGAATGTACACAAATTATGAATTACTAACTAAACTCTTATACTTATCTGATAAGATAGCTTTCATGAATAAAATAAAAAAGCTTCTTAAAACTTTTCAAAGTATAGGAATCTACAATTCCAACAAAAGAGCTACTTTTAAGGTTAATAACTAGAAAACCACAAACCGGTGAAAGTTATAATAAAAGGAAATTTGTTGCAAAGCATTGCTATTGTAAATTACTTTTAATTATAAATCCAGAAAATAGGCCAGAAAAAATTAAAAACCTTTTAAACAAGGTCTTAAAGTGATGAGATGAAGGAGAAAATAGAAAGGCACACTTTCAATATTTATTTCATATTTTCTTAAAAATTATTTTATTATTTAATCACATCTCTAGCAATATCTATAAAGTACTATTTATTTATATCAATTAATTAGAATGTTAAGATACAACTAATATAAACAAATTTATGAATTTAATATACTCATTACATGCTCGATAAGAATTCGAAAGAAGAAAGAGAACAATAAACATTATACACCTTTTAATTACTAAAAAATAAAATAATATGGTACACGTTACTTTCTATATGATTGCTCGTATATCTCCACTAAAGTTGTTTAAGTTCAAAATCCACAAATGTTAAAGATATTTTATCGAAGTTAAGTTAGAAGGCTTTAAGCGGGTCATCTTCAAGTTACTACATTGCATTTGACACGTACAGTATGAATTCTAGGGTATTCTTATCTGAATTTTGTATGGGTAAGTATACTATTGTTGGAAATTGGAATTATATATTTATCGATTTATCCAAACCCACCCTAACACAGTCCTAACAACATACGCTGATAACACATGTATACTGTCAACAACGACCCTACTACTGCATCACAAACTCTACGGACACACATAATTTCCATTGAATAACGGTGTCAAAACTATAAGATCAAAATAATACTCTCCGTCGTAAACCTCTACTCTCCTGTCCTTCAGTATCTTTTTTAAATATCCCACTAACGCTTGTAAAACAGATTCGCTACTTAGGACTCCATCTTGACAAGACACTTACTACATATAAGACTGAAACGACAAGACATTGCTTGTAGATTACTATAACACCTACTTGACCAACGCTCTAAACTTCCCATTCACTACAAAAAATTATTATATACTATGAATTTTTACATACGGAATTGAGCTCTGGGGCTCTACTAAACCATCAAATTCCTCCCGTATCCAATCCTCCGTTAAATCCTTGGTGCATCTTATTACGTCACAAACTCATCCACATGGACTTTAACATCCCTTTCGTTACAGATTCGGCCCGAAAAAGATATGCGTCCTTTCATTCCAAACTCCTTACCCATCCTAACCCATTAGTTTTTAATCTCTCATTCTTAACAATCCCCCGAGATGTCTGAAAAGAAGATGGAAATATGTAAATTTTCTCAAATTTTATTAGATATAAAAGATTTTTAGTTAGAAATAAATTAAAATTAGTTTTATTTTTTACATAAACATGTGTGTTTTTATCATTTTTTTAAAATAACTTAATTTACAAGAAGTTGCGATACTATAATTAACAAGTACCTCAACTTTTCAATTAATTAATACTAAAAGAAACTTCTATTTTCATCGTTATTTTTTTTAAAGAAAAAGAAAGAACAAACAAACGCGATTTCTTGATTTTGTCCAGATAATTAATATTCACTAATTTTGTCCATAGTAGACAAAATCAAAGCCATCCTGATTGTGTCCCTTAAAAAAAATATTGTTTAGTTATTGGTTAAAATAAAATTTAAACCTTGCAGTCTTTCATTCATCAAAATAGCCTGGTTTTAATCAAATAAATACTATATGTAATTGGTTAGATTTCAAATGTTAAACTGTTAACGCTCTCAGCGTTTTGTTTTGATGTGCATGCTATAATAAACGCGGGATGTTGATTCCGTTACTTGCTGAAGGGGATCCATGCCTGGCCGCTACCCTAAGAAGATAAATAGTTATGACTATTAGCATGTAAATTACTTCCCGGCCGCCACACAGTGTGGCTGATTGTTAAACTAGCGGGACAAAGTCCAAAAATGAAGACTGATATTATCATTAAACTACTAATACCTCATAAACTGCTTTATAGTTCTAAGATATTTTGAACTGTTCATACTCTTAGCAGTAAATTTTATAAGTGATTTTCATTTCTGAATTACTAAAAATCTAAATTAGTCATAGGCGTTTGACATCCACCAAATAGTACAAGAGCCCAAGAGGAGAAAAAAGGCAGTTATCTACCTTTTTTTTATTACATTAATGAAAACTATGTATAATTACTAGTCAAAATTCATGAGTCTGCACATATAGGTAGGGAGAATAATAAAGGGCGGCTGTTTAAAAGCGATAAGAAAATTTAAGTTTTCATCCGGAGCACTATATCTTAAAAAGTAGGAACAACACAAGAAAACCTAAGAGAACATCATTTAAAGATGAGCAAATTTGCTACAATATGAGCCCTAAAAGAGTTATTTACGTTAAATAGTTCTCGAGATATACCTTTTTAAAAAGCAACGTTTCAAAAAAATGTTGAATGGGACGCATTGAAAGATCAGTAGTTAGTGACTTTATTTTGAAAAATCTATATCTCAAAAATCATATGACGTACAGATGTATATTAGCACTCAAATTAAATCTAATTTAATGAGCTATAAAGTATTTTATGATGTTTATTTTCGTAGGAGTAATAATTTACATGAAATTTGCTAAAATAAATTGCTTTGTAGTTGTTCGGACAAATTTTCATTTGCCAAATTTATATTCATATGTAAATATCATAAAAACTACTATCCCTACGAAAATAAGTGTAATGAACTACTTTATAGTAAGTTAAATTTCCTTTATTTTGATTATTTGCAATCATATGTGCGTCTTATGGATCTAGAGATATATTTTTTCAAAAATCCAACATTTTATAAGAACAACTAGTAATTAACATTTTGTGAGTTTATTTTGTCAAATATCATAAAAACTACTACTCCTACAAAGATAAAAATTATTAACTATTTTATAGTTAATTTAACTAGCTTTAATTTGAGCGCTGGCAGACATTTGTACGTCTAATGGTTTCTGAAATGAAGTTTTTCATTAATCAAATTTATTGTCCGAACAACTATAAATCAATTTATTTTAGCAAATATCATGAAAACTACTATTCCTACGAAGGTAAAGGTCATAAACTTCCCTATAGCTTATTATACTAGCTTTTATTTGAGTGCTGATAGTGCGTCACATAGTTCCTGAGATATAGATTTCTCAAAATAAATTAACTAACTACTAATCTTTCAGTAGATTTTTAAGAAATTTTGCTTTTTAAAAAGCTATATCTCAAGAACTATTGGACGTATCTCAATCTATACGAGTATCTCTTTTAGAGCTAATATTTTAGCAAATTTACTCTTCTTTAAATAATGTGCTGTTAGGTTTTCTAGTGTTGTTGGTAGTTTTTAAGATGAAAAATTAAATTTTTTTTAACGTTTTGAAACTGCCGCGATTTTGTTTTCCCCCTACCTATACTTGGCAGACTCATCAATTTTGACTATTACTTATACATAGTATTCATTAAAGTAATCAAAAATTGGGGTGAGATAACTGCCTTTTTTTCTTCCCTGCTCTTGTACTAAAAGTTCGAGATAAATTTTTATTATTTGTGTCATTAGAGTGCTACCAATTGGTAGTTTCTCTACACGCCTGTAACACTCCATTTTAATTGAGATCAAATTTATTGAATATATTGTATAATATACAGTTGTAAATTTCAATAAAGATATTAAAAAAAAAAAATTATTTGTGTCTAGCAAAATGTACTAAAAACAAACATGAAAACCTTATTGTGTTTCAAGTGAAACTGACATTAAATGAGACATTGACTGTCGTAATTTTATTTTATTAAATTGATAATAGTTAAAGATTAAGATGGTTCAAAGCACTAGATTCTCATCTAAAAAAATGCTTAGTTATCGTTTGATTTAATAATTCCAGTTCAGATTCAACTTGCAATGAAACTATTGGTAGCGTTAACTTTGATTAAACAATTATTTCTACCATAGTAAATCAAATTCCGGAAGAATTTATAATAAGTAAAAAAAACACAAGAGTAGGAACTATTCATCAGCTAAGGGCTTTTGTGCTGAGACACAATTCAAAATAATGTATATATATAAATTATTTAACGTAGTTTTCTGTATATGAAGGAGATGGTAGGGGGTGCGGTCAAAAAGGAACAAAAATAGTATAAAAATAACAGCTATTAATTTGCCGACGTTTCGCCCCACTTCGCATGGATTTATCAGTGCTAAAAAAGATACAAAATAACTATGTATATGTTTACATATAATATTTCACTTATATTTACATAATTTTGAACCCCACTTCAGTTTACATCTTTCCATCTTATTACCATACGTTTTCAACATATTTTTTTATTGTTTTGAGTCTTTTTTAGCCCTGATGAAGCCTGCTGATGTGGGGTGAAACGTCGGAAAATAAATAATAACTTTTTTTTTAATTTTTACTACATCCCCTGACCATCCTACTATTCAAAATGACTTATAGTTCACTTATTATTTGTAATAAAAATTTCATATTTGGCTCCATCGCCATGAAGTAACGAATGGCTTGGCAACATAATGTTTGTTCTCAATAGATCTAAAGTTTGAGAAGCGGCATCCTTAGCGAAAAAGAAAAAATTACAATCTTTTCAAATTAAAGTCGAAATAATTCCAATGGATGCTCTTTGAATTGTATGAAATAGCCAATTGCATCGGGAATCACAAATAGAGACATTAGAGGAAGTTCCACTCCCAGTTACCTACAGTTAAAGGAGCAGTGACCAACAACTTGGGAAACCCAACCTCAATCCGAAGACTGAAGAAGCCAAGGCTGCTGTAGGACTTCCTGTTATAAATTCAGTTCTGTTATTTTCGTTCTAAAATTTTATTTGATCTCAATTCCTTTTTTTTTCTCTATATCTTTTTCTTAAATTCAATTCCTTTTTTCCCGTTAGAAGTCAATGATTTATTTTGTTAAATCCATAAATGTCAGTTTTTTTGTTATTAAATTTACTTTTATCTTTTGTTAAGAATTATTATTTTAATCTACTTATTTTTTTCTTATTCATAACATTGTATATAGTAAGGGGTGTCTTTTGTCATTCGTCCCCCATAATCAATTGTTAAAAAAATATATATACCTCTTACATTTACCACGTAAGGCCCACGTGACCAATCTGGTGTTAAATAAATTAAAAGATCTCTTTAACGTGGATAACCGGATTTGTAAAATAATATGCTCAGTATCATGAATGCAATATTGTTTCAAGAGTGAAGAATGCACTTGAAGAAGTACTCCACAACCTCAAGTTGGGCCGGCCATCAGCTGACGATAGTCATTTCCTCTAACATCTCTTCATTGGCAGTCGGGTGTTCCTCGTGCTGGTACTTCGTCTCGAGATGTCTCATACGCCTTTCTCACGACTCTATCGTGATCTATCCCAAGTACGTGACCAAGCAATATGTCCTAAAATAGAAAGTGTTCAATATTAATCAACGACTGGGGGTTTATGGGGCTTGGATTGTGAAAATGAGAAAATACATGATCTGCAAATTGTATTAAATGTGTGCTATTTTCAATAAATAATGTGATTTGATTCTGAAAACTTTCTTACTACATGCTACATCTTCGTTTAGTCTAGAATGTTTTAATACATCAGGATTGTTAATTTATAATATGTTGTTTAAATCCAGTCCCTATTTAGGGACTTTTCAGTTATTTTAAATAACTATAGTTCTAAAAATAATATATCTATTTTGTTCCAACTACGAAATGAATATTCAAATCTTAGAACCTCGTTGCCGTATCATTATCAATAGAATTTTTGCTTTCATGGAATTTTTACTTTCATCTACAATATGGAAATGAGAAAATACATGATATTTAAATTATATTAAATGTGAGTTATTGTCAAGAAATAGAACGCATTTAATATAACAAAAGTGTAGGATAGTATATGTTATTATGAGAAACGAGAAATGACTATAGCTTTGCAGTGGATACCAGGACATGTTGTTATACAAGCTGACAAGTTAGCTAAGCTCGGTTGTGCAGAGAATCAGCCTGTTCCAAATCTATAATAAGGACAATAGAAACGCAAGACAAAACGTTTAATCGGAATTCCTGGCAATCTTAGAGAGAGAGAAGGGGTGGCTTGTTTTCGCATAGTGACAGGATATGATCTCCAAACCCACCTCCATGGGTATGCATCGCAGACTTATCCACTATGCAACATGGGTAACATGTATGGGAACCATATATTAACTTGTATAGGTCTAAAGAATATGCAACAAGATGCAAACTAACTCCAGCAAAAGTCAACTGTTGTTGTCAATATTGCTCCTTTCTAAAATTCAAAATTGAGGGAGTTTAAAAAATAGAATTCCAGCCTTCATATTAGGAATATAAAATCATTTAGTATATGCAATTAGCCTCATCATGGCTCTTCAATTATGAACCACATTTTATGGTTTTAATCAGAGTAGTTTTATGTATGTTTGCATAAATGTAGCCAGTTTAATTTGATTCAAACATGGTTATGTAGGCTTTCCATTTATTAATATTATATATAAAACAATAAATTGGAGAAGATGGTCAGGGGGGAGGGGTGCGGTAAATAAAAAGAACATAAATAAACAAACCACTCACTATTTTCATTGTTTGTCATAATGTTCAATTTGTAGATTCAATTTAAATTATTTAATTTTTTCAATTTTTATACACTACTTACATATCTTATATTATAATCTTCTTACCTAAATGATATTATATTTCATCTGTCACTGTTTTCAATTTACTACCATACAATTCCACAAATATCAATCAATAAAAAATTTTGTATTATTCAATTATCAATTATCATTTTATATCATTTATAATTTAATTCAATATTTTATATAATTCTAAATTTGTTTGTATACTATTCCTTTTCAATTGTATGTTACTCTAAATGTTGTTGTTATCTCTTTTGTTCTATAGCCCTGATGAAGACCTGAAACTCAGGTCGAAACGTCGGCATAAAATAAATAAATATGGTTTTGTTTATTTATGTTGTTCTTTGCTGACCGCACCCCCCGACAAACTTCTTCAAGCATAAACAAAAAATCATTTATTGTTTCGAAATTGAAAAAATCATTTATAGGTCGAAACGTCAGCATAAATATAAAATATTTTGTTTATTTATGTTCTGTTTACTGACCGCACCCCCCCCCACCATCTTCTTCAATTATTAATCTTCGGTCAATTATCTACAGCTCATTATATAACAATAAAGTTGATGATTATTACAATGTGGTGTTCTGAGCTGTTACTGCACGATTTTGAACATTTCGGGTTTTTTACGGCATGAAAATCCGGTCTCTAATTATTATTGCCTGAGAGGAAACGAAGTTAGTGAACTGCTGTATTTTATTCTATCTGGTCATCCTCAAGGACAATCTTAAATATAAATTTACACATCTAATAATTTGAAAAATAAATAAATAAATATTGTGTGATAAGAGAGTGATAATAGTGTTAAGTTAATAAAATCACCTCCTTACCCAAACATTGGTCTAGTAACAGTACTCCCTTACAAAGTACTAGACCCGTGGCCCTTCATGAGTTGTAGTGGTACAGATTTAATTTAATTTAATTACTAAAAAAAAAATTATGATACGAATATTTATTTTATCCATTTTATCTCAATATATAAAGTGTTTAGTAAAACCAAATGAGCTCTAGAACATTATAAAAATATATTAAAGTTAAAAATTGGAAAAATATGTTTCGTTGTGACCGTAAAAAATTTCACGTTGACTACTTCTATTTGAAAAACCAACAGTATGTGTTTATCTCTTGTAGATCTTGAGAAACAGGATCTATCCCCTCCCAGCTGTACCTAGGTTCATCTTAAGCGATGAGCGGATTTGGACAATATGTTTCACATCTATGTAACAGAATTGTGAGCAGTGGTGTACATAGTTTGCCGAAAGTTTATTTTTGAAAGCTACAGTGTTGTCTACATTAGTTACCCACTTCGACTGTATAAAAGTAACCATTAACCAACTCTAACATCTCTGTAGGCCGAATATTCCGAAACGGGTGTCAACAAAGTCTTGTCATCCTTTTCGAATCAGGAGGATCATTAAGACCAGTAATCGTAGAAATCTCGAGGTTCTGAATGGCAGTAATGGTGAAGCGCTTTTCGTTTTCTTTATGGTGCAGTGCCAAGCAAAGGCTTGCCCTAGCTTGTCAACTGTTAAACGCTTAATCATTACTTTCACCTCACGCTTTTCTACAACTCGCTTTCCTTCTTGTTGTTGTATCCAATACCGTTACTAACATATCATAATATGTGGACTACCGAATAATATGTTTCACTGGAAATTAATTTTTAAATACCACTATGCCCTCGGAGTTCTGTACATAGGGCGAATCCAACTGTTTCCATGGCTATAAAAATATATTTATTTGTTTTCGAGGCAACCCCCATACAAATATATTCAACAAGGATAACATTATTTAATTAATAAAAATTTGTATCCTTATTAGTCTCAACACTTTTTATTTCAACAGTCCAACGTTTCGGCCATTTCAGCCATCCTCAAGGGCATCTTCAATTACAAATTCTTCCTCACATTAAAATTTAAAATTTGTTATGCAGGCTATTCTGCCCAGGTCATTTATTATAAGTTAAAAACCTATTTTTTTATTTAAAATCATAAATATCTAAATCTTCTTATTTTAAAATTATCCACCAAATCACTACCATATAAATGGTTTGTGTATATGGTAGTGATCGGACTTCCCAACTCATCCTTAAGTAACCATATCCTTAAACGCCAAAGATACAGCCCTCTACACTCCTTATTGATTAGACAATAGTTAATCACCTACAAGACAATTTAAAAAAATATATTGCTTAAACTAGGAGTTAAGAATCAGAAATTAAAATCTGTACCGTCACAACCCTTGAAGGGTTAAGGATGAGGTTCCTTGAAAGGAAGTACTGTTACTAGACAAACAGTTGTGCAAGGAGGTGATTTTTCAGAATCACGCTCGATCGGCAGATTTTTACCCAATTTAAGAGGCTTGGTGGACCCCAGGAGGGCTCCAGAACCCACAGGGTTGACTCAATGCTACAATGTTACAGAAAATAATTTTCTGCCCAGCCGGATTCGAACATCGTACCTTACCACAGTGCCACCGGGCTTCCCAGAAGTTAAGATTCAAAACTCTGAAGTCATATAATTGTCACTCTAAAATTTTATTTTTATTTTCTTAAATAGCTTTCTTTTTTCCGCATTAAAAGTCAATTATTTATTTAGTTAAATCCATAAATGTAATTGTTTTTGTTATTAACGTTACTTGTATCTTTTATTAAGAATTATTATATTATATTAATTTTTTTTTATAGCATTGTATTTAGTTTAGGGTGTCATTTGTATGAGACTATAACCCCACAGTCAATTAAAAACAAAAAAAAAAATGTACCTCTTACATTAACCATATAAGGGCCACCAGGCCGGTCAGGTATTAAATAAAAAAAGAAAAAAAGTTCTTTTCGAATGAAAAATTATTATTATTATATATTCCTCCTGCCTATACTTGGCAGATTTATCAATTTCGACTAGTAATTTAACGTAGTTTTCATTAAAGTAAATAA
>NW_027105010.1:875363-904229 GCF_000696795.3 Halyomorpha halys | reverse complement strand
ATATATATCAATTTTTACGGTCAACTATATATACATATATATGAAAAATTATAATATATTTATGAGATGATGCATAGGGGTGCGGTCAGAGTTTTTTTACTTATTTGTGTTATTCTCTAACCGCACCTCCAACCATCTTCTCCTCATACATATTATCCACGCTCATATATCTTCTCATCATTATAATATATTTATATTTTTAAGAACCTAGAACCTGGATATCTAAGAATCCACGTAACGTATAACATACCAACTAATCTAGCAACCAAGAGCATAGTTATCTTAACTTTCTTGGTCGGAACCTCTAAAGTATACTTTTGAAACATTTGCTCTTAAGTATATTACTGAAACATCTGCATAAACCTTCACCTACCACATTATAATGCAAATAAGTGCTTATAGGTAATATAATGCAATAATGATCATTCAAATATCATTTCTTTTTTCATCTAAATACTCAATTATCCAGTATCAAATGGAAAATGTATCACTCCTCCTCAATAATAAGTCTTATGAAGTTGGAAAATTATTGGTGATTCTTTTTATGTTATAGATCTGGAATGAGGCCGGGTTTCAAAAAATTCTCGCATTAAGTAGTTTATAAAAAAAATATTTCTAATACCTAAAAAAAAATTTGTTTATGAACAATTTATGCTAACAGGTAGGGTGAATCATCTTTACGTACACTATAATTAGATAAAGTATAAAATATATATATATCTGTATTCAGAAACACCTGTGGAATGCAATACAACTAATACTAATTGTTAGAAAATGTAAAAAAAAAAACTGAAATCTTACAAATTTGTAATTGGAATTATAAAATTTACTACCAAAAAAAATATATACTTCTTAAAGTCGGCGAATTATTGTCTGCATCGGATTAATTGCCATTAAAGGAATCTTCAGCCACTCCCTGTATTATATCTACAAAAACTTTATGCACTCCTATTAAATCTTCATCGTTTTCTACCGTATTCTCACGCTCCGCCATTACACAACAATAATTTTAAAAGAAAAATACGAGATATAATTTCAAAATAAACTAGGTAAATAATTACAGATAATAGATCATCTTTATTTCATTTGACTATCAGAAAAATTAAACTGAGAAGAATATTGTGGAGCCTAACCGATGTTATTGATTTTTTTCTTTTTTTTAGCTTTAATAATTAATAAAATTTAGTAAAAATGTCAATAAAATAATTAATACTATCCTCACCACGTATGCCGATACCACATGTGAGCTCATAGTTAATAATAACCCTTTGATTGCATCCCAAACTCTCCAGTCCCATATCACAACCCTCGAAGAAAGGTGCCGAAATTGGAGGATAAAACAAATTCCATCAAATCACCTTTACTCTTCGTCGTAAACATGCCGACTGCCCTACAGTATACTTTAATAATGTTGTTCTTACCTTGTAGAACATATCCGCTACCTTGGACTACAGCTGGGCAAACGACTAACTTGGAATCCTCACACAAGACTGAAAAGACAAGAAACCGCATATCGATTCCGACTATTACAATACTCACTAGACAAACAGTCTAAACTTCCAATTCATTACAAAAGACTGATCTACATGACAATAATAAGGCCAATCTGGACATATGGATTTGAGCTTTGGGGCTCCACTAAACCTTCGAATTCCTCTCGTATTCAATCCTTACAATCCAAAATCCTTCTTAAAATCCTCAATGCTCCTTACTTTGTCACAAATAAAATAATACATAAAGACCTTAATGTTCCCTACTTAATGTTCCTTACAATCCATAATCTTTCGTAAAATCCTTAATGCTCCTTACTTTGTCCTAAATAAAATCATCCATAAAGACTTTAATGTTCCTTATGTAACCGATCTAGCCCGAACCAGATATCAATCCTACCATTAGTTTCTAACCTTGCTTCCTCTTTCATTCCTGACAATCCTCCGAGGCGTTTGAAAAGAAGATGGCCTCGAGACCTTATATTGTAAAAATGTTTTTAGAGTGCTACCAATGGGTAGTTTCTCTACACGCCTGTATAATGACTTTATTTATGACGCATTATGACTTTACTTGTTGTATTATATGTGCAGTTGTAGATATCAATAAAAAAAAAAAAAAAAGTGTATTAAACCTGTATTTCAGTTCAAAACTTGGATTCTCAATTGCCCACCTCCCCTTACTATATATTTCATATTTAAGTAAAAGTTATAGTAGTAATGGATAAATATATTTGAAAAATGTAGTTGTTGAAGGGAAGTAAGGCCTTTGGTAGTGTCACTATTTTTTTGCGGAAAATATCATTTTGGACTCCCTGGGGATCATACACCATCATCTGCATGGGAATTAGCTCGGAGATTATTCTTTGTTTTGTTTTATTTATTTATTTCAATATGTTGACCTCTCTATTTGTGTGTTTTAACGTATTTATTCATTAAATTATTTTATTTTATTAGTACTATTGTTTTTTTTGTTTTGTTTTTTTTAAACTTATTTATCCATTCAAGTGTTTCCTGTAACTGTTTTTTATTATAGTTTCTTTTTAATATATGTGTTAGTCTTATTCTCGTAAAACGTATCTGTTTGTTTGTTTTTGGTAAACTGATCTACTGCTGTGACTATGAATGATGATCTCACATTGCCGTCTAATATTGAATTTGTTTAGCGGGTCACTGAAGAGGATCTAGGAGGGTGAATTCCGGAAAGCGAATTTGTTGATCGGGTGAATTAAAAAATTGTGAAATGGTGAAATTGGAGGAGCAGAAATGAGAAAGAAAAATAGGAATGAATTGAAACATTTGTATTTGTTGTACAGACCGAAATTGATTGTAAAAGGAAACTGTAGGGGGGAAAAAAAATGTTTATTATATCTTATTATTGTTTCTCTTTTTTTCTGATTATACCATGTATGTGTAATATATATATATATGTCCGATTATGGATTGATAAGTATGCTGAGTGAGATAGCAACCTGATGTATTTAGGCAGCATAGATAAATAAAGTATTTCTCTCTATATATATAATAAAACATACCTTACCATACTGACTGATCTCTCGGGAACATTCCTGATATCATCATATCTATACTAGAATATATGATCTGATTTCATATCAATATTTAATATTAGGAAATATATATAATTAAAATAAAATTGAGAGAAAAAAGGAATATATATTTTTTTTTTTTAATCAAGAACAGTAAGTGACATTAATTGATGTGTGATAAAGATGTAAATAAATCAAATTAGTTATATTTATTCGTACATATTTATGTTCTGAAGGCAATAAAATATTTCCGGAATGTGAGGTCTATTATCGTTTGATAACGTTACTGAATTGTATAATAAACCGGTATATACGTTAAATACAACGTTTACAATTGCAACTCGTTTCAATGAAATCGAAGGATTCCAGTACCCATGCAAGGAACTCTACATGAAGTCGTTTCTATGGTTTAAGGACATTTTTTAAAATATTATAGCTTAGATTATAAATGCCTACTCCGTTATTTCGATTTGCTATTCGCATAAAAGAAAAATACATATCATTCCAAGCAGGCTGAATAACTCGTGGTTGAGGACCTATAAAAGATCAGCCTAGATTCCTGGCCCCGTTGTCGAGTACAAACCAATAAAACAATGGGCACAATGGTGACAATAGACAAAGCTCGTCATCCGGGAGCTCAGTCGGCTTCTTGAAACCTTTCCGCTGAGGCTGAAGAAACGTCTTCACTTCTTGGACCAGCTTTCGAGGTCTGAGGATATGCTTCATGGGGAATTGACCGTGAGGTTGGTGGTAATTCAGCAATATTATTCTTTAGCTTGAAACGGACAATATCAGTTTTATTCGAAACGTTACGACTGATCGAAAATTTATATAAACCAAAAGTATAATTACTAACATATTGTTGTGAACTAATTAATCTTATTAAAAATATTTAAAAAATTAAGAAGTTTCTAGAAATTTTGTTGCGGTAGTTGAATGAATCCAAACAAGTTAACTTAACCAAAACCATGTACAAATAAATACAATTATTAATACACTTATTGGTGGTTTTCATTTTATTATTTGCCTAATATTTAGAAAGGGAATCCACCACGCTCTGACGTGTGTCAACCCAGTGGGTTTTGGAGGCCTCTTGGGGTCTCAATCTGGTTGTGCGTGACCTTAAAAAAATCAACACCAAAGCAGTGCTTCCTTATAAAGTACTGAACCTATGACCCTTTATGGATCGTAAGTGGTTCACATCATTATTATTATGTACTGCAGTATAACAAAGCAACGAGTTTATGAACAAAAATCATTAAACACTAGTTTATTTCAAATAAACATTTTTATCAATTTATTTCAACTCAAAACAATGTAATAATGAATGAGTACTATATATCTACAGTAATATTATTTGTAATGTATAAATAGTAATAATACGAGTTTAGTAGGAAATAATATTTTTATATCGTAAAGTTTTTATTGAAATGATACAATCTGCCATGCACAAGGTCCATAACTACTCAATACACAAACAACAAATAGGAAAATAAACATATAATTCTATGTTTATAATTTCATAGTTTACATATATTTATTTTTATTATTATTATTTTTTTTTCATTGATAGATTTATTTATTGATAGATATTACAATCTGCCACACAGTTGTGGGGAATAGGTAACAGTGATGAATGATCTCATACATACTAAAATAAAAAAATAAATAAATAAATAAAAATAAATAAATAAATAAATTTAAAAAAACAAAAAAAAAACTCTTAAAATATATACAAACAAAAGAATAGACAAGATGAACATAATCAAACTATCTGTATGAAAAATAAAATAACATAATGATAAAATAATATAAACTTAGCATAATGATAAAATAATATATACAATATTTACACAATCGACCTGAGGATCCCTGAGCCCACTCTATCCCCCACGTGTGAGGGGTAGAGCAGAGCTCGAAAGATCCCAGCGCATCCCTCTCGCCGCATCACTGGTAATGAGCCAGTGGAGGCTGCTTATTTATTTGAAATAATAGTGAATACTATTTTATAAGGGTCATATAGCAACTTCTGGGAAAATGCCACACTCTTATAACTTCATATATCTTTTATTTATTCGTCGGATGACGTTTCTGACTAAGTTTTGTCCATTTTCAAACCCATTCTTATAATTTTTGACAATATTTCTTCGATATTTTCTGTCGTCCCTTCTCCACCCTAAGGCGTTTAAATTATCTTCGTCACCTACTTCCTTTTGAAACCCGTAGGCTCCTGGTTACTTCTTTAATATTCCCCCATTTTGATTGCTGTGAGGTTTACGGGGGTGTCTCTCGAAGTAAATTAAAAGGGGGGATCTCGAAGTA
Organism: Halyomorpha halys; assembly: GCF_000696795.3. Taxonomy (NCBI): domain Eukaryota; kingdom Metazoa; phylum Arthropoda; class Insecta; order Hemiptera; family Pentatomidae; genus Halyomorpha; species Halyomorpha halys. The sequence continues at coordinate 898,873 of NW_027105010.1, read as the reverse complement.
AAATTAAAACGGTTAATTAATTGCTTTGTTTGATTCATCTTTGGGGTACTCAGGGACGCCTCTGTCACCCGATTTTATGAAGAATTGAAGTGGCTTTACCCCTCTTCCTGTCGTAAATATTTTCTTGCTTCCTTCCTCTTCCAAGTCATCCAATCCTGCCTTCCATCGTACATCTCTGATATCCTTCCATTTAAATCCTCAGTGCATTCCCGCAATAACCGCTCACGGCCTCAGTCTTATATGTAACTGCCCATCGAACCGCAGCCTTTGTTAGATCATTCCTCATCTGTTCCTCTTCCCTATGGAATTCTATTCCCTCCATCATTCGTACTTCTAATACCCTTTCAACCTTCAAGTCCCGTATGTTTCAGATTTTCGTTTATTCTTGTAAATATGTATATTAGCAGAATTTGTACCTTTCCATTTATTATTTTTAGTTTAATTATATTTGATTTTTATCATTTTTGTTTTATATTATTTATTATCAGAAATGTTAGGTCATCTTATGTTTTATGATATGACATACGGTTTTACTTTATTTGTTCTGTTCTTACTTTATATATTCTGTTAATTATTGTTGTTCATTTTTATCTTTTCAAATTCATTATTTTATTATATTTTATGACGTTTTATAATTATATTTTTATTTTGTATTTCACTCTAAGGGTCCAAAGCCTAATTTTTGACTAAACGGTTCAATTTGATAATATTGTCATCTCTTTCCACAATTACAATATTCAAAATGATATTACACACTATTTTCTAACATGTCCTATAGTCTTCTATATTGTAACTTCTGAGAAAATCACACACCCTTAAAATTTCATATATATTTTATTTATTCATTGGATGACGTTCGCACTAAGTGTGTGTGATTTAAAAAATAATTGTAAACTATTATTTTGAATATTATAATTATGAAAATTCAAGATGACCGAATCATATACAAGATCATCGAAAAATTATAGAAAAAAGCAATTATAGAATTTGCTTTGAAAATGGAGAAAAATTTGTCTGAAATGTCATCTAAAGGGTGTGTGATTTTCCAAGAAGTAGGTATGTAGAAAATTGTGTATTATTATTTCAAATAAATAATAGTAATATTTTTTTTTAAATAAATAAATATAAACTAAAATGGATAATAATGATTACAAAATAATATATGCACATCATAGATAAATATAGACGGTTAAATGAATTAAATAATAGATAAATTAGAAAAACAATTAAGCTAATAATTCAAATAGAGTAAACAAAATAAACCACTTTGAATAAATTCATATATACAATATTTACATTCTGCCTAGGGAACCTCAAACCAAGCCATGTCACCCACATGTGGATGGCAGGGCAGGACTCAGGGATCCCATCGCTTCTCTTCCAGCAGCATCACTGATACTGAAGGCCAGTGAAGACAGTGTGAGAGGGCTAGAGCCGCATAAGCTTACGACATAAGCTGGCCATTGCAGATCTCCAATAGCCTGTTTAGAATAGGTCTCGGGGCCACTGCCGTTTCAACCTTCAGGAATAGGAAATAGTATTAGTCGTAATTGTATAATATATAATGCAGTAATATTTTTGTAGGTTCAAAAAAAAAAAGAAAAAAACATAAGTGGGTATATAATGAAAAGTAAAATATAATAAGAAAAATTAAAGGTTGTAGACAGTAAATGAAAAGGGTAATAGTAAAAGATGGATAAGAAATAAAATAAGAGAAGAAATATTAAAGAAAGTACAAATTAAGAGATGAAAAAAGAAAAGAATAAAATCAAATGATGAGGCAGAATTCATACCTGTTTTGACGGAAGGCATAAACAGACTGAGTCGTTTGTATTAGAAGGAGTGGGGATGGCAGTAAGCACACCACAATAACGGAAATAATTTTAAAGTGAACATTGTAAAAAAAAAAAAATTAAATTAGGTAAACAATAAATGGTAATATACATAATTGAGGGGGAGAACAGATAATTATGAAAAAAAAACACTCATACATAGAAAAACAAAGGAGAAATAAACTATAAAATAATGGGATACAATATGTGTAAGTGATTAAGAAAGACAATATACCACATGAGTGGGGATACAGAGAAGTGTAAATCATAATAGAAAATTAATAATAAAGTAATTAATATAAGTACACTTAAGAAGGTAACAGATGAATATAAATTAAGAGATAAGATATATGAATATAAATGAAACAGGAAGGATAGTAAATATTAAAATAATTAAATAAATGGTGAGAATTTAGAGAAACAAGAATAAAAGATATGACAAGAAAGTGGGCTTTCTTTATTTATAATTTGAATTCTTAATGGAGTGGTGTTCAAAGTGGATTTTGCAAGTACTCCACTTAAACGCGCGAAACTTTTAAATAAATAAAATAAATATTTAACTAATGATTATAAAAATTAATACTGCTATTTCTTTATTACAATGATATGCTTCATTCATATACCGATACATGAAATATAAAGTTAGAGCACATATTGCGATTTTGTAAAATTTCGAAATTTTCCATTTTTTTACGGAGATAACCAAGTCTTGGAAAAAATTAAAAAGTGGTCGAATTTGAAATTATGTATTTATGTTAGGTATATGACTGGGGTGTTAAACTAATCTTATAATACTGGTTAAACACATAGCACCAATGTACGATTAAATGGTACTGAAAATCAACACGGTCTCATCTTCATTTAAATAGTCTGAGGGTGCTTAAATGCCGAATTTTTAAATATTTTTGTTTTAAGTGCCTTCATTTTTTTTTTATTTGAAATAACTAACCATCTGATATTGTTATTAATTATAAGATGTTGATTGTTATAAGTTGATTGTTATTCTTATGTTATAAGATGTTGAACTCTCCAGTCCCATATCACAATCCTCGAAGAATGGTGTCGAAATTGGAGGATAAAAATAAATCCCAACAAATCACATTTACTCTTCGTCGTAAACCTGCCGACTGCCCTACAGTATACTTTAATAATGTGGCTCTTATCCCTGTAGAACAGATTCGTTATCTTGGACTACATCTTGACAAACGACTAACCTGGAATCCCCACACAAGACTGAAAAGACAGGAAACTACACGCAGATTCCGACTATTACAGCACTTACTAGACAAACGGTCTAAACTTCCAATTCATTACAAACGACTGATCTACATGACAATAATAAGGCCCATCTGGACATACGGAGTTGAGCTTTGGGGATCCACTAAACCTTCGAATTCCTGTCATATCCAATCTTTACAATCCAAAATCCTTCGTAAAATCCTCAATGCTCCTTATTTTGTTCCTAATAAAACCATCCATAAAGGCCTAAATGTTCCTTATGATATTATTCCTTCCATAATAAACTCCCTAACCACCCAAACCCACTAGTTTCTAACCTTGCTTCCTCTTCCATTCCTGGCAATCCTTGGAGGCGCCTGAAAAGGAGATGGCCTCGTGACCTTATATTGTAAACTGTTTTTAGAGGTCTACTACTGGGTAGTTTCTCTACATCCTGTATCATATCACTATGCCATTATGAACAAATTTACTTGTTGTATTTTTTTTATACAGTTGTAAATATCAATAAGTAAATAAATAAATAAAAACATTATAAGATGTAAAACCTAAACTGTCACGACGATATATCATTAATTAGTTTAAATCGTAAGATAAGAAAGGATCTATATCTGATGTAAAGGGCGGGTGAGGTAGGCAAAGTTTCCTTTATTTTTTTTGGTGCTATAAATCTTGAGAAATTGTAACGTTATCATACACCAACCATTACTCGGTATAAGTAAATGCTTTATAAGTAAGAAAAGAAAGGTTTCCGTGGTTGTGGGAGCGGATCCATACCGATTCCTGGTTTCAGCTAATTTTATAATGATGCTTGATGATTTAAATAAAGTAAATTTTTCCTCCAAATACTATTCTACTAATTATTAGTAAATATTAAAGGAAAATGTTGGTCTAGGCATGGAAGGAGAAACATTTCTCAGAAATTATTTAATAATTATCCCCTAATTATATTTATTAATTTATTTTTTTACAAATGATTCGAATACATAAATCGTTTCCTAGTTCTAAGAACCTCGTTTCCCTCCAAAAAGTGTTTTAGTGTTTTGAATAACCATAGGTTAATAAACTACAACAGTGGAGCGTAAACATTCCTCAGTTCCAATAAAACTTGAATACGTTTTGCATTTTAAAACTTTTTTTATTCAGACCCGATTGTACGGTAGCGGAACTGTTTTCCAATTGAGAGTCGGAAGTAGCGACATGAGATAAAGTCGAATTGGAAACCTCAAGGTCGTAAGTGATGGTGCCATCAACTAGCCATTGTTACACAATGGTTTGATAGTGTTGCGATTTGGCAAGTTGGTGTGGTAATAGGAAACATTATTGTTTATGACAATTTTTGACACAAAATGGCCGGATATATGATATATTTAAATAAATTCATCAATAAGAAATCGATTAATCTTTAAAAAAATAATTAAATTAATAAAACTGCAATACTGAAATAACTCAAAAATCTACATGGGAATATGTATTTCAAAGGTTATTATTTAATACTTTTTTATTTATTTATTTATTTAATGTCATTTAAAACTGTACAAATAATAAATACAATAAGTAAATATGTTTCATTTACACTTGAAAATCTTGGGAAGGAACCACCCATTGGTGGTACTTCAAGCACTAATTTAAATTATGTGCCCATCTTCTTTTCAGACGCCTTAGGATTATCAGGGATTGTAAAGGATGAAAGATTATTTAATACTAAAATTCACTTTTACGTAAAATGACGGTAAAAACGATAATGATGAACATGTAATTATGTTTCAACATATTAGTTCAACTGATTAATAAGCCAAAATGTGTTTTATAAATTCATTCCTATCCCTTACTGTGTTTTGATCTGAAACTTATTTATCTGAGAGATGTTTTAGGATGAGATAAGAAGATATTCTGAGCTCAATAAGATATGCACCGACGTTCCGCAAGAAGGTTCTAGGCCCCATACTTTTCCTGTTTATACCGCTAAAATCTTGGAGGATGAAAAAAACAGTAACGATTTTTTTTTATATTTGGAAAAACCAGAAAGATGATCCTCGCAACTCGTCATCATCATAAGTATTTCAGTTTTAAAATGATAGCCCATTAAATTTTTATTGCAAATAAAAAATAAATAAAAACTGAAATCGTAGGCTAGAACTAAAAAAAAAAAATTTGGAAATTGAAAAATAACAGGCATTTACTGTTTTCGACATAGCTTCTATTTCCTCATCGATTTCGTTTTTTCTAGTTACAGTAAAAGCCTAAATACTTAAACCTACCTGTTCAAATGTATTTTCTTTTATATCTATCTATATCTCCATTCGTTTCCACTGCTAACCATATATTTTGTATTTATTTCGAGACCTAGTTCCTTACTGGAGTTTATCAACGTGGTTGTATTCAGTTCTGTGGTTTCCTTTGTCCTTTCTCAGAAATACCAAATCATCAGCATACCCAAGAACCGGTACTTTACCATCTAAAGTCATACACTTCTCGGGACTCATCACACTTTTAATAACGTATTCTAATGCTAGATTAAATAAGATGATAAAGAATCGCCTTGTTTTAAACCAGACCGAATCTCGAACTTCACAGAATAATGATTTCTGACTTGTACCTAATTAAACGTTTAGGTCATGCACATCTGTACGAGATTTACTAATTTCTTTGGCATTCCCTGTTCAAGCAGAATATTATACGGTCAATAGAATCATAAGCCTTTTGGAAATCTATATAAAGCTGTTGAACTACCCCGTTGTATTCCAACATTTTCTGCAAGATTTGCCATAAAAAAAAAAAGAAATGATCAGTAGTTGAACGATTTCATCTAAAACCACATTGATAGTCTCCGATAATTTCTTCGGCGTATTCCGTGATTCGACTAGTTAAGATTAGCGTAAATATTTTACAACATACAGGAAGAAGTGAGATTCCTTGATAGTTATTACAATCCGTTGTCGGCCCGGTAGAGGCTCCTTCCATTCCTCAGGCATTTCCTCAATTTCCCAGATCTTTTTAACCAAAAGGTGTATTTTAGAAACTACAATTTCACCACATGGTTAGTTCACTAGGAATATTGTCAGTTCCCGCTGCTTTATAAGGTTGTAATTTTTCGACTTCTTCCTGACTTGGTTTTTCTATCCAACGTAATTAAACGTTTAGGTCATGGAAATCCGTACAGTTCTTAAAAATTGCAATACATAAATTAGTCGTTGGTTGCGTCTTCCAAACTAATGATAATTTCTTTATTATCTAGAAATTTCAATTTTTCGTGTTGCCTTTGCACACCAAAACTGCAGATTGTTCCCACTTTACGTTGCACAGTGTGGTGAAAACGCAAATTTTGGAGGAAAAATTAGGAACTTATTTGATGCTTACATATTTTTCACGACGAGTAAAACCGTTCCTATTTTATAGTTTATCGTTTTACTCACAGTGAAATTTTTATATTTGCATATTACGTTCATGTTATATGCAAATATATATATAAATCCATATAATAAAACTAAAAAACAATTTTATTTTATATTTATATATAGGATCATAATATCAATCGTAGCATAATATTTTATTCTTATTTGTTTATCAGGCTACTTTCATTTTTCAACTTTTTCTTCAGGTTTTTTATTTTTCCGCACTTTTTAGTTTGTATAATTAACAACGTCTTACACTGTATTACTGTGACATTCTACGGATAGTATATTTTTTTCTGTTCTAATATCTCTTTATAACTTGAGAAAATGTCATATCCAATGTATGCACATCGAATGTTTTGTAATTAGAGATAGTTAATATAGATGGAACAATTAGTCCTGATGCACTTTCTGCATCAGGAGTGTCATAGGAAATTGCAAGGAGAGAAACTGCAACTAGTATCGATTAGTTGCTGGCGACCTCTCTCAGAATAAGAATTTCGTATTTTCCCATTTAGTGATTGTATTCTTTGAAAGATTTAACAGTCCTTCCTTCCTATGTGCATTAAAATAAACGCCACATTTTATTCGTTCTAAAAAATTATATTAAAAATATGAGAGAATGTTTTATTGAATTCTCAGAAAATATTTGACAAATAACGCATACTTTAAGGTCAGTATATAAAGAGTGAACCACTCATCTTAAACAAGATTCATTCCTAGTTCGCTATTACCATATCACTTGGTTTGGTATGAAAGTTTCTCAAGCACTATTTTTATCCATGCGCTTCTACATAATTATTGAAAAAGAACTGTCTAATTATATAGAATTTATTTTTTATTTATAACCGATTTTTTATTTGTGTAGAGAATTAGTCTATTTTCATTACTTTACATTTTTTTATTCAACATTACATCTAATAATTAATACTAAGGAAAAAACAAAGAAGTTAGTATTACATTTAGAAATTTGTTGAAAATCAACTGTTCACTTTTCTTCGACACAACTACGCTTTCATCTAGTATTTTTTTCAAAAAGAATTTTCCTAAAAATACGGCCTTTATGATTAGCACTTATGTGAACTTCAAGCGCCTCAGAATAATAGCGTATTTAACATTTTAATGTCACTACTTGTAATGTCTACTTAGACTCGTTTTGATTCCTTGGGAAAAAAATTCTGTTCGATTTTCAAACGTTGTGATGATAACTTGTAGACAACTTTTACACTGTAAGAAAAAATATATACATATTAGAAACTAAATATGTAGACTTAATCTCATCATTATCATCACTCATCCCCTACCGAATTTCCGATCAAAATTGTTCGCCCTCAAATATGTTGTGTTTTTTCAACCAAGATACACTGGGCGCCATAGAAGAAAAAAACTGTAAATCTTAACAATTAAATTATATTTTTAAAACAGGAAATATGGATTTGAGCTTTGGGGCTCCACTAAACCATCGAATCCAATCCGTACAATCCAAAATCCTTAATGTTCCTTATTTTGTCACAAATCAAGTCATCCACTAGTAATTCAATGTCCTATATGTTGCCGATTTGGCCAGAACTAGATTTCAATCCTTCCATGATAAACATTCCCAACCACCCAAACCCACTAGTTCCTACTGTACCCTAGGTTCTCCTTCATTACCTAATAATCCTCCTAGGAGTCTGCAAAGAAGATGGCCTCGAGGTCTTCTCTAGAAGTGTTATTGGAGTCCTATCAATGGGTAGATTCTTCACATTTTTATATCATTACATTTTATCACTAACAGCAAATTTACTTATATATATTTTTATACAGTTCTAAATAACAATAAATAAATTATAAATTAAAAAAACAGGAAAAAATATAATCGAATATAACTTATCCCCTATGTTTTGTTCTAGAGTTATTTTTTTGGTGAAAAACAATTTGGCTGGTACGCAATATGTACTAGCGCCCGTTCTGAAAACTGCTAAATTACGATCACTCGTCCACATGGAATATCACAACTGTTCTTATGAGTTTTCAAATCTTATTCTTGGTAATAAATACAAATTTTAAACTTTTATTTGAATACATTATTTCTCACAAACTTTTGATAACAAGTATATGCTTTATATTTTTAGAAATGCATTTGTTTAGGGCTCTAATACTTTTTTGAATATATTTTGAAGTTAATTAAATCGAAACTTAATAAAACATTAAAATTACCTACAATGTTTATTAACATTAAAAAATATTTACACTAATGATTAATTCATTAAGTTAATATAACTAAAAATTGATTAACTAAACAATATTTTGTTTATTTACTTATTACTATTTAATTATTTATGAAATATTAAAAATAAATTATATATTGTAGAAAATTGCTACTGGAACCAAATTTTCCAACTCAGTATAAAAAATCTCCATTTGAGGAAAAGTAAAGTTAATTTCTTTTCTAAGAAATTACAAAATCATATTGGATAATATATTTGAGCAATTTTCAATATCAAAAAACAAGAAAATTATTGAAATAAATAAAATTACCAAAATTTATGGAGTAATATTTCCCGATCTGTGTCAATATCTCGGATGGTATTGAAATATTATTCTACCGGCAAATCTGATCAGAAAAAAATACAAGAGTAATATTCCTGAATGTATTTTTATGAAGTAAACAAATTAAAATGGCGTATTAACTACAATTTTAAATTTTGTAACTGTAAAAAGGTAAACTATTGTAGATACAAACGTTACTGGTAGATATATTGTACCAACTTTTATATATCTACTATCTATGTGGTGAGAGAGGTGTATTTTTCCATCCTTTCTGTTTCCTATTAGATCTCAATGAATCTATCTAATAAATCATAATTTACGAATGTCGTTCTGTACAGCATGTGTTTAGGGGTTATTCAGAAGTCCAATATTTTTTTTTTTAGGTGATAAATTATTTTTTTAGCGAATGGAATTGCAGAGATTGAAACCTAAAAAAATAAAAAAGACGTAGGGTGGGAATAGTGGATCTTAAAGATTGGAGATTGGTATACCAAACCCACTTATTCTGGTAGACTCCTCAACTATTTTTCTCAACACCCTTATCACCAAATTATTAATGTTGCTAAGAACCTTATCCACCGATCCTTTTCTCTTTCTGACCCTCAATACCACCAGACCAACATACAACGTATTAAACAGATCCTATTTAACAACAATTTCCCTCCAGAAATTACTAACAAACTACTCGATTCTTACATTAACCGTGTTACTCCAATCCCTCCTGTCCTCAACCCTTCTCAACCCACTCCACCACTTTTTCAGTACAAGTCGCTTCCGTATATTCCCATTCTTTCTAAAAAAAATAAAAGTTCGAACAAATTATTAGTTCGATTTATCAAAGTCCTTTATTACGCTAAACTGAAGCATGATAGATGTATACTTGGTTGTATATTTTTATGTATGTTTAGTATATTTACGACATTCCAACGTGATTTTTTATTTCCTACAGCACATGTGTAGTTGGAAAAACTTATTGGAGGAGGGCAAAATATAAAATTTTACAACATTTTGACGGTATTTCCCAACTCATCGGTTATCTGGGGAGTGTCAACATTTACCCATTCCATAACATCTTTTAGAAAATTAATCTCTTTAAATAGTACTAATAGGCAATTTTAAGTATAATAACTTATTTCAATTATGTTTTATTACAATGTATAGGAAAAATGGGCGTTGGGTTTTACGCCTTTAAGCCCTAACAAACAACAATAGTTTGATAATGTTGATGCGGTTAATAGAAAAGGAAAAACAATTGGTGAGTAGTTTTGTATTGAAATTATGTGGTTTATATAAAACATGGGCAGTTAACCTAAAAAAAGACAATTTAATGAATTATGACATCAATGATTAAGTTTGTCTCCTTGAAAATGTCATAAGGGCCGAAACGTTGGATGTTTTTTAAATAAAAAGTGGAGAATAAAAGTGGATCATTGAAGTTTTTGTTAATAATAATATAAATCACTCTCAAACAATCAATATATAAAATCAGTAACATATACAATCCTTATGGTTAGTGATTAGTTAGGTTCAGTAAAAAGTCGTAAACGAAAAACTGAACTTTTCTTTTTTAAAATTATATGTGGAATCCTCATACAAGACTGAAAAGACAGGAAACTGCTCGTCGATTCCGACTATTACAACATTTATTAGACAAACGGTCCAAACTTCCAATCCATTACAAAAGACTGATCTACATGACTATTATAAGGCCTATCTGGACATACGGAGTTGAGCTATGGGGCTCCACTAAACCATCTAATTCCTCTCGAATCCAATCCTTACAGTCCAAAATCCTTCATAAAATCCTTAATGCTCCTTACTTTGTCACAAATCAAATCATCCATCAGGACCTCAATGTCCCCTATGTTGCCGATTTGGCCAGAACCAGATACCAATCCTTCCATAATAAAATTCCCAACCACCCAAACCAACTCGTTTCTAACCTGGCTTCTTCTTCACAACCTAATAATCCGTATGAAAAGAAGATGGCCTCGAGATCTTCTCCTTTAGAAATGTTTTTGGAGTTCTATCAATGGGTAGATTCTCCACATGTTTGTATCATGTCATAATATCACTTACAGCAAATTTACTTGATGTGTATATATGTATACAGTTGTAAATAACAATAAATAAATTATTAAAAAAAAAAAATTATATGAGGCCACACTTAACACGGAAATATAAGAAATAACAGCTTTTGCTGAATGAAAATCGTTCCATCGGTTTTCATATACTTTGAGTTGAATATAAATTTGTTTTTAGGTTCCTTTTTACTTATCTTTGAAAATATGTACTTCTTGATTAATTTTTCCCCCTGAAGCTTAAGGGAAAGCAGAAACCCAAAAGATTTACTTCTGTACTCTACCTTAAGTCTGAAATTGGTATAAATGATGTAAAATTAGAAGAATTTTTAAACATTTTCCTGAATATTACTAACATTTTCAGAAGTAGGCAACATTAATTAGAAGTATCGTTTTTGTAAAACCTAGCCACTGTAAATAGCGTTTATTAGAAATTATGAGTATAATAAGCTCTTTGAGTATAATTACAAATATACACACCGGGTTTGAATATGACTGGGTGAATGACACCCCTCCTTTCTTGGTACACTTTTAAATTTTACGATATATTTTAATTGTATAATAGGGCAGACTCAGTTAATGATGAAGTGTCGTTTTATGATTAATAATAATTAAGCAATCAAAATAAATGAATAAATAAATACAACTTTTGAGACCGTTGAAATCTCTTCCCAGGAGACTTCGAAGGCCTCTTGGGCTCGAAATTCCGGAGCGGCGAAAGGGGGAAAGCCTTGGCGAACCTTGGGCCAATAGGAGACACCCCAGGACCAGAGTGACCTAGTGAGTAAGGGAGGTAAGAGATAAGAAGAGTGAAAGAAGTGGATGAGGAGGGGATAGGGAGGAAAGATAACGGTAAGGAGGGGAGACAGACAGACAGTTGAGCCTCCCAGAAGCCTGTTCAATGTTGGCCTGAGTTGGTCCACTGTTAGCTCTTCAAGTCTCATCCTTCTTGGTTGGACCATTTCCTCTTCGACTTGTATGGAACTTATGCTAACCAGAGGTTTACTCGCCATTCATTCTTCTTCCTTGTGGATTAGCCTTCTTCCCCCTTCGGAATCTAGACAATACTCTTAGAATCACAGGGTTTTTCACTCACTCCATCAAAAGGTACAGTATATTTTGAGTTTTTAGTATTTCACAGAAAAAAAAATTGAAAATTAAAAAAAAAAAAGGAAAAAAAAGAGATCTTTTTGTCGTTTATTTCGAACAAAATACAGTTCAACCGGAAATCCGCCATTTTCTTTCCAGAAAAAGCCATAAAACTAGAACCCTAGAACTGTAATACAAGAATTTCAGTCTCTTTTTAGAGTTTTACTTTGACTTCTGACTTTTAATGCAAAAAATGTAAAGTACTTTTCCAAAATATAATTTTATTGTAAATCTTACATGAGTTTAATCAATAAATTTTATTTGTTTGAAACATTTTGTTTGAAAAGAAAGCTGGGGTTATTGCAATAACTGTTTCAGCGTTTCTCAAGAACTTTGTTTCTAATTGCAAAAGCAATTAAGTAATTACATTAAATAGTCTATACTTTAATAGCTTTGTGACTCTGATTAAAACTCTGAGAACAGAGTCGCAACATTTATATTTATTGTATGAAATAGGTTTACTCTTTTTTTTCAAAAAGAACTCATTATCAATAACTTTATGAAGTAACATTCTGGAACAGCGTACATTCCAAAATTTATTTTATTTATTATGAATTATCAATTTAAAATTTTTTTTTTTTTAAATCCATATGCCTAGTTCAATTTGAATCATGGTCAACCAACAGAATTATAGATCTGTAAATTATAGCAAGACACTGAATAAACTTGCTTTAGCCAGTGTAGGAGGATCAAATCGAAAAACCGAAAACCAATTTGATGACCGGAAAACGTGATTTTTTCGCACTAACTAAGGTTATATATGTAACTTTAATATAATTAATAAACTAAACTTTTATGTCAGTGTACATACAATTTCCAATTATAATTTATAGCTATATTACTAAATAAACAAAAATGTACATAATTGATAACATTTCAATTTGAAAATATTAATAGTAAAATTTGAAAATAGTTTAAACGTTTTCATTTATTGGTTTATAGAAAATCGTTATAAAAATCATTTTTATAATTAAACTGTCTAGTATAATTTAAAACTCAATTCAATAATCTTTTTTTTTCTTTTATTCATTTTTAGGGAACTTGACTTCCTTATCACTTTCTTATTTGTTAAAACGAAATAACAACACTGACGTCTAGAGTTCATATCTCTATCTTCAGGACTACTTTTCCATGTTACTTAAAATTATATTTGATCCTATTCTCTTGCGTTGTGTATTTTACCTTATAAATACATTGTACTGTAGGAGATACAGTGCATCAATACTATTTAGAAGATGACAATGTTAAAAATTTATATTAATTCTGGATGGATATATAATTTTAAATTTTATTACATTTAAATATATAATGAAAGGAAGAAGGAGGAAATAATATTTTAACTAACAAAAAAATAATTCTGAATACCTGGATGTCACCAGATGAAACGTAAGCGTTGTTATTCTGTTTTAACAAATAAAAAAAAGTATTAGGGAAGCTATAGTTCCCTTAAAAAAAAAAGTATGTAAAAATAAAATAAATACTCTTAATAAAATTATAAAAAATGGAATTATTAAATTACAATAGTAAGATAATTAATTATGACTATAAAAGGTGATTAAAAGGTATATTTAATCTTTAGGTGTGGTGGATATTATCCTTTGGTTCGGGGACTAATTGTGAACTTAAAATTTCGATTAAGCTTAAAATTGCCAGATTACTTTTTAATCTGAATAAACTATTAGGAAAAAGTTTTTAGAATATAAAATTTTCAAATAAATTATTATTGTAGTCTTTAAAAAATCTTAATGTGAATCCGATTTTATTTATTTTTCTGTGATTAGGATGAGATTTAAGGTTTAAATATTGTTTATTCATTTATTAATTTTTATATTAATAGTTTATGTGAAATAGATTCTCCTATTTACTCTCCGTTATGATTTATTATATTTTTAAGCGTAATTTAATTTATTTTCGTACGAAATTGTAATTTTGCAACTACAATATCTAATACCATAACCCGTTAGTATTCTAATTCCATAGAATCAAGGTTTACTTAATTTAATAAAAAAGAATATGTTTTTTCGTTTCTATATTATTTTTTATCTAATTATACATACAAACTGAAATAATATATACTGTTTGTAAATAAATAAATAAATATGCCAATCGTGTACTTAGGTATGTTTTTCAGAAGTACATGTCTGAGGTTCTTGTCGGTTGGAGAAACTATAAACAATTATTTTTAACACATCTTACTTATCACAAAATTTCTTCTCATGAAACATAGGTAAATCGTTTTGAAGCTAATAATTTATAAATTATCTTTACTAATTATACAAGTACGTACATTCACATAACAGTATTTATCTTATATAGTTCTGTATCATCTTAGGAATGGAAAAGTTTATTTGTTTGTAACTTATTTGTATTTGTTAATGGATAATTCGAAACCTTTAAATAAGTCTCCATAATTTTTTTTTAGTTAAAAATAAAAAATTAAACCACCAAAATCTAGTTATTACCATTTTCAAGCTCATTTTGCAATAAAAACAATATTAGCTTTCAATATATTTTGAAAAATTATAAACATTCAAAGGAAAAACACATCAAGTCATTATTGCTCTTATAATTTACTTTTATTTTTTATAAATAAATTATTTTATGTATTTCTTATAAAAATAAAGACGAAAACTGTAATATTAATATTAATTAGATTTAAAAAAGTATAATATTTCTAATAATATAAATATACGAACAATTAATTGAAAAACACAAAAAAACAAATGTTTTTATTGTAAATACCTTAGCTTAATTCTAAATCTCACTATTTAAATTCATTTAGTAAATATTTTTCTAATCGGCCATATTGAACAAATTAACATTGAAAACAAATCAGAAAAGAAAAAAAAATTAATTAAAATAGTTTTAATTTTTTTTCTTAACTTACTGTTTTCTATGTGCATAATTTCAACTCTGTACGTGACTGCCATTTTTTATTTTGTTCTGTTATTGCACACTGTTAGAAATAAAAAAAACTAAATAAATCTTATATAAAAAAAAATTAAAAAATAGTTTAATTATTGTTTAAAATACAAAATAAAAAGTTACTACTAAAGCATTTTGACTTTTTGAATCCCGTTTGACTGACAGTTTTTGAAAGTGTCTTACCATCGCAGAGAAATTTCCGGCAAAAACCATTACCGAATATGTCAAGGATGTCAAAAAGAAAAAAAAAAACAGAGAAAGTTTACCATGGATTTTTTTTTTCACTTAATAGCATTTGTGTCGACCGAAATTACCGTTTCTTCGGCTCAAAAGATACGTGTCACGGAACAGCTATTGTGATCCGGATTCCTTAACCTTTCAAAATTGGAAAATTTGACAAGTAAGGAAAAAGATAATTCTATAGCGTTCCATATTCTTGTACGGGAGCGTGGAGAATCAGTAAAATTTTAATATTCTTATTAAAAAAAAAAAAAAAAGAGAAGAAAAAAAAGAATTCAAAGATTCAATCTGTTTAAAATACCATCGATATGGTGAGCTAAACTACCATAATTTAAATATTAATTTGAAGTCTATATAAGTTAGAAACCTATTTACAAAAAAACAAAAAAAATGTTTGCTACAGTAAAAATAATGTTTTATTTATAATTATTAACCAGTCACCATTCAGCTAAAATGAAACAATTTTTAAGCAATATCTAAAGCAATCTTTAATATTATTTAAAACTTACATATTTTTTGTCAACCAATTGGATCAACAAAGGAGATGGTCAGGCCTGCAATTAAAATATTTAATAAATATAATTTTCAATATTGCTTCCTTATTATTAAACTCCTTGAATTGAGAATATGGAAAATTATGAGTCATTTCCTAAGTCGTAGGATTGGGATAGTTTATCCAATTTGATTTACTTCAACCTAAAATAGAATAAATAATAATAATAATGTCATTTTTAAAAACCATTTTTTGAAATCTTTTGAATTGAACGAGTATCTAGAATATTAATATTATTTAAATTTTACAATATTAATTTTAATATTACTGGTTGCATCAATATTTATAGTTGTTTTAGTACTTTCTTTAATATGGCTCAATGCTAGCAGAAATGTTATTAATATTTCTTATTATATTAAACAATTTTTTCACATATTCAAATAACAAATTATAAAAAAAAAATTTTTTTTTTATTTTCAAAAAAAATTCCGTTTTATTCCAGAATTCACGTGGCATTAGCTTTACAATATCTATTTTATTTTTATAAACATTGTCGTGAGGAACGCATTTAATTACTAATTACTTTAAAAAATAAATTTACATTAATAAAATTTGATCAATTCGATTGTGTTAAAATTAATTTTATTTATACGGTTTAAAAACATTTTTTAATGATTTTTTTATCTAGGAAATCGTGATACAATTTTTAGTTAAATTTTTTAATTGTAGTATTAGAAAAAAAATTTGGTTGTTTATTCATTTTTTTTTTTACTCTTGGCCAAATAAACAAAGTTGAAGATACTTTGGAGACAACATTTTTGAAAATCCTATGTTTAATCACTGTCAAAATATTTTAATATGGATATGACGTAGCTGATATTAAAAGACCCATAGAGAGTACATATATATGACGAGCTTAATCAAAATCGTTCAACCTGTTTTGGAGAAAATAGAATTTGACACATTTAGCACGTCGATTTTAGCAAAAACGTTGCTATCACATACCTGGTATGTATCTTCTACCTTAAATACGTAATTTAAATTTCGTTCCTTAGCTAGGTTAAGCACATACACAGAACATTTTAGGGTGCTTGGTTATTTGATGTCAGAGGACCATAAAACGTGTACTTTGAAAACTCGATTCGAAATTTTTAATGATCTTGATACTTCTCATATACGTAGCTAAATAAAAGTAAATCCTGTTGAATTTGAATCATTTGATGAAGATTTAAATATGTATGTTTAAAAAAATTGAAATTTTACCTTCTGGTCCCTAATTTTTGGATTGGAATTGGCTGTGTTGAACGGATATTGTAATAAATTAACATTGTTATAGAATTAAAACAGCGTATTCAATCGACATAATTATAAAAATGGATAATTTATTTATAATGAGTGAAGATTACAATAAATTACATATTTGAATAATTACATGCAACCTGCACCAAGTTAATATTAACCAAGACCTGAGTCACTGGTCACCAACATTTTATACCTCAACAACCTAAAAAAAACATTTTTTATTTTTTTTATTAATCTTAAAAATAAATATTTATTAAAAAAAAATATGCTGCTATTTAATCCTTACTAAATCACAAGGACCTCTTAAGAGACAGTTTAATCATAATTAAAAAATCTCACTAATTCTTTTTTTAAAAGTAAAAAGTTAAAAGCAATTGATCTAAAATTTATACCTATTAAAAATTAGCACCGATTTTAACACTATTTAATTTAAAATATACATGTTTTCTAATGGACAAGAAAAACCTAAAACGAACGAATATCATCTAATGTCATAACTTTGTTGAAGTATAGTACATTTCCATTAATAAGAAATATATAACATCTTTATTCAGATATTTGATAACTTCATTATCGACTTCAAAGATCAACCTTTATAAATATTTTTTAAACATAAATATGATGTTTTAGTATAAAAAAAAAAATTATATTTGTAATGTGACTAATATTGTTAAGTGATAAGTTCAATAAAGTTTACTAAAACTACAATTTTCATAAATACATAAATAAATATTAAGATAAAAACTGTTTGATATAAGCTAAACCATTTAACATTCGAGTGGTGTTGTTTTTAGATTATAACAACTTGAATATTGAAGTTAATATTTGAACCCATAAATGAAAATCCAGGTGCGTTTCAAGCTATACATAACTTTTATTTACCATCTTTCTTTAATTTTAAATTAATCCTTTTACTTAGAGGCTGATAATGATGACTGACTTTTGTCATAAACACTGTGGAAACACGGACAAATTTATTTATAAATTTAGTAGTCCATTCATACGTTTTGATTCACTCCCCATTACCTTCTAAAATTTTATATTTTAGGAAATTATTTTTTGTTAGCTCATTGGTAAGGCAATGGACTACTAAATCCAAGGACCCAGGTTCGAATCCGGCTGCGGCAGATAATTATTATCTGTTACCTGCAGCCATTTAGATCCAGGAGCCATCCGGGGTCCACCCAGCCTCATAATGTGGGTACTCTTAATTGGGTAAAACTCTGTCGGTTGAATATAATTCTGACCAAATCACCTCCTTGTACAACCGTTGTTCTAGTAACTGTATTTCCTTACAAAGTACCGCACTCTTCATGGGTTTTAGCAGTACAGATTTAATTTTTTTTAATAGTACTTTTTAAATATTTTGCTTTTTAACTGTATATATATTTTTTTACCTTCAGTGAAGTACCAAATTCATTCATCCATTATTTATTTCTACTCAGCATTAGAGAGATTTATTTATTTTAAATAAATAAAATTTAAGGATAATTTATATAGTAAACTATATTGAAAATTTGACCTTTCAAACTCTTCAGAATAATTTAATGAGTATAAGAGTAGGTCATTTAGTGACCATATAATTATTAATTATTTTAATCCATATTATCAAAATAAATAAAATTTAAGGATAATTTATATAGTAAACTAAACTGAAAATTTGGCCTTTCAAACTTTTCAGAATAATTTAATCAGTGTAAGAGTAGGTCATTTAGTGACCATATAATTATTAATTAATTTAATCCATATTATCAAAATAATTTCCAGTAGATTGATTTTAGGAAAATTGTTGGTGTACAATCCAAAGTAAACTCCTACCTTAAAAATATTATTTCACTTTCGTACAACCACATACACACATACCATATACCATATATTATACCATGAGACATAAAACAAGCATTACTGTTGAAAACTGCAATCACATATATTATTAAAATATAATTCCTGACCTCTATTTCGCTCACTACTTTATTGTCATCTGTAACCATGCTTCCCAATGTAATAATATAGGCACAATAAATTGAGTATAAAGTTAATATTTGATTTTTGATAAATATAACCTCTCTAGACGTATATTTCAGTTCAATATAAGTAATTATAAATGAAATTTATTAAGTGAGAAGATAGCATTTAATTAAATTTTATAATATACAATTTTAATACATATCGGCGCTAAAGTACCCCATTTATTAAAATAGAACTACTCTTGGTATTTAATAGTATTTTAGTGTAATTCATAGAATATTTGCAAATTAATTAAATTGACTTATTAATATGGCAATGATTAGTTTCTCGATTAACATAATAATTATGAATCATTAAACCACATTGAAAAATAATTAAAAGTTAGATCATGTTTTCCAAATATTAACTTTCCTATAGTTAAGATATCAATCATTTCTTTCTTTTCTCGGTTTGATTGATTTTCTCAAAAAAAATTTTTGTACATTCCCTCTGTAAAAGTGTCCCACTTTTTTATAAATTCGGAAACTTTCGAAAAACTATAGCCTACTGAAGATCTCAATGATTGAAAAAAATAAGAAATAAAAGTAAAATATGATAATATATATGATTTATTATTTATAAACGCAGGACATTGCAGAAGACCATATTACTCTTTTTAATCTTATCGTGTGATGTCACTTCAACTTTTATAGTTTTCCAGAAGTTCTTGCGTAAGATTTGAGGAATTTTAAATTCCAAATCACTTTCATTTAATGATTCTCTTATCACTCTTCCGTGTTTTTTTCTCTTTTTTTTTTGCCATAGTGTCTTCTGCACGTTTCTCAGTCCAACAGGACACATTAGCATGTAGTTATCAATACATGAGTAATAAAATACAGGATAACTGTATTTAGGCTCAAATTATGATCTAAATATTTTATGAGAAATAACATGTTTAAAAAATAATTAATAATATTTCGAATATACACAAATTATTTTAACATCAGGGATTATTGTATTGCTTTCTTCACTGTCATATAAAAATTTTTACTTGCTCAAATCAATGAAGAATGTTCTTTTGTATAATACCATAATCCAATTATAGCATGAATATGATTTTATTTGTTATTATTATTTTATGAGTACCAATATATGAATATTATATTCCATTTTATTATTATAACGATACAATTGAATATCAACCTTTCCATTAATTGGGATTTATCTCTGCAGTCTAAATTATCAATTTGTTTACCTTTAATTAGGCAATACAAAGATAAATTAATTTTAGGAAAATCGTCCCCTACAATGGAATCCTGCAAGTTCACCCAAATTTTTTATTACTTTAATGAAAACTACGTATAATTTCTAGTCAAAATTGAGGAGTCAGACAGTTAGGAGGAATACTAAATAGTGGCTGCTTCAAAACGTTAATTTTTTTTTTTTCATTTGGAGCTCTATATCGTTAAAACACTTTAAAAACCTAATAAAATATCGTTTATAGTATAGTTTACTAAAATATGAGCCCTAACAGAGCTGTTTCCGCTCAATAATTCCCGAGATATAGTTATTTTAAAAGCAACATTTCATGAAAAATGAGTAGTCAGTGGTTTTATTGAGAGAAATCTATACCTCTAGAATCATTTGATATACGGATGTCTATAAGCATTCAAATTAAAGCTAGTTAAATGTACTATAAAGTTGTTTATTATCTTTATCTTCGTAGGAATAGTAGTTTTCATAATAGTTGCTGAAAAACATTGATTTCATATGCAAAATCATAAAAACTACTACTTCTACGATAATAAATATTTTAAGCTACTTTATATTACATTAAACTATCTTTAATTTGAATATAAGAATATTTATAATATATTTTTGTATCTTTTTAGCCCTGATGAAGCCCTGCAAAGTGGGACGAAACGTCGGACATTAAATAGTTAAAAACTATTTGTTCTTTTTTTACCGCAACCCAGACCATCTTCTTATATTTAGGTTTTACGGTTATCTAAGTAATCTTTAATTTGATTGCTTACAAACATCTGTACGTCCAATGGTTCCTGAGATATAATTTTCCATAAACCAAACGTTTTGTCCCAGAAACTAGAAATCATTGACTTGTTAACTTAGTGGACGATTTTTCTAAAATTAATTTACAGGCAGCTAAAGATTTTATGAATATATGGTAGCGTGAAATTTTTATTCAATTATTCCACATTGTAGGAAACTGCCAATACCTTTGTATATCTTCAGCGATATTATATACCCTGGCACCGGAATCGCTAAACCTATTAACGTATTTGTTTATTCGTGTAACTCTTGGCTGTTTCATTGTGAATATGGGTAGTTGACAGGCTTTCAAGAACTTAGGCCAGTGAAGACGAAGAGAGCCTTAATCATTCCTCCAATTCCACCAGCTCCAAAAAAAAATGTAACAAGGTTTGTGACTGCAGAAAAGGAGGATTCAAGTGTTCTTTCATCTGTAAACTTAATTGGGGTACTTGTGAAAACTTGGATATTTTACACGAAGAAGATTGCAGATGACCCCGTTTTCTCTTCTAGAACAGATTGATAGAGGAGAACGGTTTGAAAAATGATCCGAGTAATGGAAAGCCGGAACCCTAAGAAGAAAACGGTGAACTTTGTTATATTGTACTCATTATTTTCTCTTATCTAAATGTGAAATACATTATTCCGACCGTGAATAATTTCGAATCCGATTTTTTCACATATATTAAAGTCCAA
This sequence comes from Halyomorpha halys, assembly GCF_000696795.3. Taxonomy (NCBI): domain Eukaryota; kingdom Metazoa; phylum Arthropoda; class Insecta; order Hemiptera; family Pentatomidae; genus Halyomorpha; species Halyomorpha halys. Next base: position 876,996 of record NW_027105010.1, on the reverse strand, counting down.
TGAGTCTAAATAACCGTAAAATGGTATAGGTGGTCAGTCACAGAAACGAAAAATATGAAACTGAAACTATGTATTTAAGGCCAGTATATTTTTGGGATGTTACAGTAACTTTTTTTACACCAGAAAATTACCTCTTCCAAAATAACCACTCAGAAAAATAAAATACAGTGTTTAAAATATACCAATAATCCTCAGTAACTGTGTAATAATTTGTTTTTATTATTTTGTGAAATAAAAATTTTAAACTATAATTTTTGTAAGAAAATTCCAAATGCAATTTTATCATTGATTTTATTATCGTTTTTAATTGATTTAAATAAAAATTTTGGTTAAGCATTTTTCGTTTTAATTTTTTTTTTTTATCCTAATGAAAGCTATAAATTCCTTTATATGGTCCAGTAGTTAAGTCATTCAAAGAAATGGAATCCTAATCAAGTTCAAAATGGGTTTTAATTGGTTGAAAATGTATTTTCTTTTATTGTTTTAATTGTTAATTACCCTCCGGATGCAGGATTATTTAATTCTACGTATCATTCTTTCCATATTCCCTCACAAATATGGACTACAGATTAAAAATGCATTGTTCCTCAAAGGAAGATTTAGAAACATTAAAAAATACTAAACAAATTTATGACACAATGTTCTATGAGAGTATCGCTAATTCTGTGATCATCCTAATAGTTTCTCCTCATCCCTTCCAAAAAAAACCTTTCGGATTCTCCATCTATAAACAACAGATTCCACTTTTACTTCATACGTTGTGCAATGTATTTTTGTATTTTTTTTTAACTCTTGGCATTTCTCAACTCACACAAGACAATTTTGGAAAAGGAACTGGAAACAAATTTTGGGGAGCAGGGGTGAGCCGCGGCTCCCCCCTAGATTTTTGAGAAGAAATTAAATAGTGAATTGTTTTGATAGATGATTTCTTTCTGGGAACATGCTAGAATAGCAAGTTGGCATTTTAAGATGAGGTCACGGATCACGTCGACTTTTGGGTAAAAATGGTAAGATTCAATGAGTCCTATTATTCGTCAGATACCTCTAAAAATAATGGGGAAACGAATAAAAAACATCCTTTTTTAGATTCCATTCTTTTTATTATAACTTACAGTTTACCATTTGTATAATTTGAGAAACTTAAAAATAAATCAATGAAGGGAACGATCATAGAAGAGGTGGTTCATATTTTTACCAGCAATCCCAGAAGGCTGATGCTCTCATAGCAAACCTCTTCACCATCACTTATATTTTTGTATTTATTGTGTGTGTTTGTTGTATGTATTTATACACAATAATTAAATTTATGCTCGATTTTCAAGTTTCATTTACTACAATTTATTGTGATTATAGTTAGTAAAAATTTTATAAGTAATGATAGAATTTTATGAAGTGGAAATAAAATGGTGATGGTATTTCTTGGAGTGGTGCGGGGTTACTTTTCTTACTTTCAAATATAACAATAATAAAATATGCAGGTGTTTAAAATATACCAATAATAGAAGAGGTGGTTTGAGGATGAAACGTTTTAAGGGTTTTTTGTTAATCGTTTATTTCACATAGACGATAGAGAGAGGGAGGGAGAGGGGGAGAGAGAGAGAGAGAGAGAGAGAGAGAGAGAGAGAGAGAGAGA
>NW_027105010.1:866354-875023 GCF_000696795.3 Halyomorpha halys | reverse complement strand
AGAGAGAGAGAGAGAGAGAGAGAGAGAGAGAGAGAGAGAGAGAGAGGCTTTATTCATCTATGCAGCCTAAATACATCAGGTTGCAATATCACACAGCATACTTATCAATCCGTAATCGGACATATATAAATTACATATGGTATAATAAGATATCAAGAAAACAATTTTTTTTTTCCCCACAGGTTTCCTTTTACAGTCAATTTCAGTCTATATACCAAATACAAATATATATATATATATACTGCCTATCCCCATGATTCCAAGCGACTTGCTGTTTCATGTAGATTTCTTCCGTTTATGCTGTTACAATGTGAAAAGAAATACAATTCATACTGGTAGAGAAAAAAGAAAAAAAAAGGCGACCGACCACAGGTCAATTTCAGAATCGGAAAACTGATGAACTAGTATTGGACAAAAACACGTAGTGGGGATTGGAGGAATGTTATGTGGGCGGGACAGTACTGTGGTGGGAGGTGCTGTCCTGTACAATTCACCAGTCTCAATTCAGGACAGTAAGGAACCACTACCCACCTTTCACACAGGGCAAAGGTTAAAAGGGAAAATACCATTATCCTCCATATAATATCTACAACGTACTACTCTCTTATTAAGAACGTTGTGTCTTGTTAACAGAAAAAGTTACTAGATACTGCATTTTAGGACATAGTGAATAATGTGTCAGTCGAAACCGATGTGTTGAGTACCTATATTTTGAACATTCCCTCACCACAATGCGCTGTTAGCAAGCTGATGGTAAACCAACAACCTCAATGTCAAAGAATACATATTACTGCGTTACTAATTATAGGTGGTCGTAGTTGATAAAATTCTGATTTCTAATGAAAATATGAACGTTTTAAGGGTTTTTTGTTAATCGATTATTTCACATTATTACCAAGTTTTGACAAGTACTGAACCCTTCTTTGTACTGAACCCTTCTTCCCCATTCCTAGGCCCGCGGTCATGAGCAAAAACATCGGGACCCGGACTTTTGGGAGCCAGATGTCGTAAAATAATAAACTCAGGTTGTAAATCATGAGGGCTGTCTGTAGCTGAGTTGGGCTTAGGTCTTTGCAACCTCGAAACTTCAGCAGTTCCATAGAATCCCGGATGGTCGATTTTTATTTCTTTGGTGGTTCCACGAAATGAATACTTGACCCTCCATGGTTAGAATAGGATAGTACCCAATAGATAACCTCTACCTCCCCAGTATGGTTATAATATTCGACTCATGTTATCATAATACTGTAAGTTTTATTGTCATAATAAAATGTATTAATGTTCATTAAAATAAAACACATGAAATATTAAGTGGGATGGCTCAGCTGGTGGTAGCTATTTATACCACCTACCTGTCCTCGCCATTATACTACCAATAAATTATTTGAATTTATTATTGAATAAATAATAACAATTATTTGAAAATAACTAATAAAACGTTTTGTGAATAACAATTTACTCGAAAATATATTTTATTTGTTATTCGTAAAATATCTGGCCACACTTATAAAGTATAGGAATATTTGTTTTATGATTCTTCTTTCGAAGATGAGAAGTATCAGTTTTTGTATAGGATCAGGGTCTTGTCTTCTGAACCTACCCCTAAAAAATGTAAGTTGGTCAACTATAAACGTGGATACAAATTTACAAGAAAAAACTTGGATAAAAATACAAGTCAGCTATGCCACTCAAAAAGCTGAAATGCAAATTATATTAGTGAAAAAATTACATTGGTTCAAAGCTGATCTCAAACATTTCTTTATAGTATTTACTGAATTCGGGCACCATCTAGGAGTATAACCTATCTGTAAAAATATTATATCACCTCTCAGGTTTCAGGAATAATTCAAAAAGTCTTAGTAAGAAGGTCACAAGTTTGAAAAATGGTTGGACCAATCGTAGCTCAGGTGGTTCAGGTCTTTGCCACCTTCAGGACTTTTTTCATTGCTGTGGCAGTCCCACGTAATGAAAGCTTGCTCCCCCACCATGGTTAGAACAGATTGGTTACCTCCAGATAACCCCACCCCCTTATGTCAAAAATGACTAGGAAGGGAATTATAAAAAAAAATTCGAAAATGAAGATTCCACAATAGTTGTCACTATATAGCAATCGGTTAAGATTCTTTCCATTAATCCTTACTTTTGTCCATATGCAGTGGACAACTTTTATATATATGTAAGTATTTTCAAAATTCCACCTTTTTAATGACCGAATGTCCTATATCCATCACTTTATATGAAGGCGAACGAAAGAAATTAAAACAGTAATAAAAAAAATCATGACTATAGTTTAGTATGAAAACTGAAGTAGAAGAAAACTTTCTGTGTTCTTGGAAGGAAAGCGACTAGATGACGTCGGTAGGGAAGATGCCTTCAACCCACGTAGCGCTACTGATGGCTTCACAACATCCCGTTTTCCGCCGCCGTCCTAGTTTTCCACCGTCTCACTTTTTTTTTAGGTATTCTTTTTTTTTTTTTTTTTTCCAGTTCCCATTGTAGGATCGGCCATTACCTTATTCGAAAGGTATTTTTCCAGTAACACTTTCTGTTGGTTAAAACAAATAGTGCTGTAAGGTTTTAAAAATATACCAAACTATTAGATTTTAAAACATACTAAGAAATATTTTCATAACTTTTCTTCATTTTTGTTTTCACTATTATAAACGGATTAGATATTAATTCAAATTAAAGTGAATTCACGATACAGCAATTTGGTGTACTTTTCAAGAAAGATGAGTTTTGATTACTTTTTTTTTAATTATTATTATTGGTGTTATAATGCTTAAAAACTTATGACCAATGTTTAAAACTAACAGCTTTAAGACATCATCTCTATGGTGATATACATAACTTTTATTTTACTAGGAGAAATTAATACTAGAATACATTAACATAATACCATGACAATGCCATATTATTTAAACACATACGTCCACTTTTAAACAGATTCTGTACAAGCAAATAGTAGAAATAATACAAAAATTTAAAAATATGTTGTCATCAATATTTTAGTCCTTTAATAATCAAAAAAATAATAGAGCACCTTATAAAAACGATATTTTTTTTATTGAAATTATTTTTAATAAAGTTCTAATTTTAGTTTGTTGTTTAAACATTAATCACTTTATTTTAATTTGTAAATACATTACACCAGATTTGTAAAACGTAAATCTTATATTAAATAACATTATTCGAATTTTTTTTTATTTAAGGGTATACCAAAAATAAATCTTATTATTTAAATATATAACTGTATTCATAAAGTTTAATAAATACTTATGTATAAAGTTTTATTATCAAACTTTAGTAAATTAATATTTTTTCATCTTCAAAATATTAAACGACTTACTACAATTAAGTCACAAGACAAATAATATATAAAGCAAGAAAATTATAATTTTTTTTCGCTATTATTAACAATTTTTTTAACCTATTTAGAGTTTAATCTAAAATTTATAATTTATAAAAGTTATTGATCCCACAGAGACATTCTACTTGTACTTGAGATATATATTATATATTTAATTTACAAATTTTTAACTATTTATTTTATACCTATTTAGAGTTAACTGTAACACCTCTAATACAAAAGTAATTTAGATACCATAGAGACCGTTTATATATTAAATTTCTAAATTTATATCTGGTCCCCCACCGAAGATATTGCAGCTGAAAAAATAGAATTTATTGTTTTATTAACATTTTTTACTCCTATATAGAGTTAATTGTAAATTTTATAACCCAAAATAGATTTAGATACCATACAGATCGTTTGTATATTAAATTTCTATATTTTCAACTAATCCCCCAACGGAGATTTTTCTGTAATAGTTATCAACTGTTTATACCAACTTAGGGTTAAATCTAAAATTTGAATTTTATAATGGATTTTGGAGCCATTTTTTTTTATTTGATTGATTTACTTTAATTCCCTTAACACCAGTTGTACACTTATTTTACTATTATTTATGAGCTAATTTTTATTTTTATTATTACTTTATTTATTAATTTTACTGAATTTATTTCATCTTTCCTACGTATGAATGTTTTGATTGAATATGTATAACTCTAATACTTATTGCCCTTGAGAGTGACAGATTGTAAAATTATCTGAATAAAATATATTATTATTTTTTTTAAAAAATGCTTAGATAGGGAAGCATTATTTTTTAAGCCTAATTTTGGGCTGTTGTATGAGTTTCTAGGGTCCTAAAACGCTTATATTCAGAGACTTAAGTGACTATATCATAAAGTGGGGCTTACTGGCTTTATTTAAAAAAACTCTGGTGGATTAAGACAACAATCAATAACAATGTTGTTAATAAAATTAAACAACAAAAATAATAATACCATGTACAATAATATAAACTATTTCTTGGTGTAATATAATAATTTTTTTAAAAAATCATTATTTAAACTTTTTTTTCTTCTTAAATTTCTAATCGTTTGCAGTTAATATGAATGTAGTCGTATAACTTTCATCCGATAATAATTTTTGGCTTTTTGGGAATTGAACTATTAAGAAAATATATCATATTCTCAATTTATTTAAAGTTATAAAAATAATTTATCTATCTCCGTCTATTCTAATAGATTTCCAAGTATATTTTACATTGTTAAAGTAATAATCGCCAAAGGTGAAACACATGAAAAAAAAATCCAAAATTTTCAATTTTAACAACGTGAAATTCTGATTATTATATTTTAGTTTTAAAAAAACAACTATTTATTCCACACAGAAACCTTTCCGAAAAAAAATAATTTGGTGTGCGCATCCCCAAACTTTCCATTACTACCATACTTTCAGATGAAATTAATCTGCTCATATATAGGAAAACTGGCTACTTTCATAACAGCCGTGGAAACACGAAAAATTATAAATTCAGTGTATTTATAAGTTCTTTTTCATTTTCCACTGCTTTCTACGACTTTATATGTCGGATATTGTATTACAACTGCTATTTCTGGAAAGCATGTAATTTAATTTCACTTTTAGTTATTAATCTAATTCGTTCAATTTTTATTATCAATAATAATGAGTGATAGTTAATTATTTATAATTAACAAAGTTAAAGGTCGGTACTTTTGAGAAAGCCATTTTTAAAATTCGGTATTATTTTAGCCCTGACAACTTCGATGAGGATAAGTTCTAGCTGATATAGCAAATCATTAAATTTTATATTGACATAATGAGCCTCAATCCCCAAAAATGCTGTAAGGGGAGGAAACTGGATGAAAAACGGAAAAGAGGACGTGGATGTAGATGTGGAGGAGGGTCTAAAACGGATAAATTTTTTTTAAAAGCTTAAAAAAGTCACATGTATCCGTACGCAACACATCTACAAAAATATAGAAAAAAAAAACAGAAAATAATTATAGGGAATAATGAAAAGCCGTCGCAAAATCCGTTATACGTCTATAAAAATAAAATTATACTAATAATATCCGCGGCGATCTCACAAATAAAATGTAGTTAATAGTCAAGGTGCAATTGATAACTGCTAATTTGGAATCCTATGCGGAACATTTATAAATAAATAACTGGCACTAAAATATAGTAACATTAAGAGAATGACTAATTTGGTCACGGCGTTCAATGAAATCAAAATGCGTTAAAACAATGTTTGGCATTTATATTAGGTTCTTTAAATCATAATTGCTGCCAGAAGGTCATAAGTTGGGAGAATGGAAAATAGGGTGGATTTAAGCCTGCAACGATTTATTAAGAGAATTTAAAAATGTCCATTTCTGATGTTTCAGATCGGTTGCCACTAATGCCGGGTTTGTTTCGAAATAATTTGTTGAACAATGTAATGTTAAATGGTAGAAGTCCTCAGTTGAATTGATAAAATTGTTTTGATAGAATTGATGAATGGATAAAGTGGTATCCATTTGTAAAATAAGAACGAGCAGGACATTCCTGGGACGTAGGAATCTTAATCCTGTAGTGATACAGCTTCCCATCTACGACGACGACGTGGTAATGATTACGGACTCAGGGGAAAAGTTGCAACTGGCAGTTACGGAATGGTATGAAGAGCTCCAACGAAAAGAGTGATTCTTATAAATACCAACAAAAGTAAGATCCTACAAGTTGGAAGAAGGAAGATATTCACGTATGCTGTAATAGAGAAGAATTAGAAGTAGTGACAGACTTGACGTACATGGGTACAGTGATAGACGGATCTGGGAAGGTAGAAGCAGAAATATCTAACATGATTAGCAAGGTAAATACATTTTACTACCAGATATGTAACATTGTGGCAGGGAAGAGAGAAGTAGGTAATGTTAAGCTACACATCTTCAAGACAGTATATCTACCTATACTTTTGTATGGAGCGAAGTGTTGGATATTAACACGAAATGAAATTTTTGCGAAGGACAATGGAAAAAACAAGGAGGGACCGTGTTCACAATGAAAGGATTCGTCAGGAACTGCTGATAACCTCACTGAATGAGCTCCTGGAAACTCGTCAGCTAAAGTGCTTCGGCCATGTTATCAGGATGGATGACCATAGAGATCCTCTAAAGACCATGGAATATGTCCCAGATGGCAGAAGACCGAGGCGGAAGGCGAGTGGGAAGGACCTCCGACAGGCGAGGAACCTAGCTAGAAATAGGGAAGAATGGAATTCCTGGCTGAATGCTCCTCTACGCTGAGAGGTACTAAAGAGGGAAGGTAAAAATGAAGAAAAAGAAATGATAAAATGGATCAGAGTTCATTTCCCTACTCTGATCCATTTTATCCACTTTATTTTTTATATTGGAAGGAATGTGCCACTGAAATGACTTTCGTGTGACCTCATGGAAGAATGTTCCATCAGAACCTGAAACATAAAGGAAGTAAGAATCATTTTAAATTCACTATTTTAACAAATTCTTTGTCCTCATCAATTCACAACGCTGTGAATAGTTAATCCAGACAACTGCGCGCCAATTTTACCATAGTACATATTTTTACAGTAATTCATATTTATTTTATTTATTTATATATATATATCTAAAAAAAAAAAAGTAAATCATCAGTACAAATGAATGTTTTAAGATGTTTCAAAATTTTCTTATGTTGCTTATTATTCTCAAACTTAAAAAAATAAAGAATGGATGAGTGAGCTATTCCAGCTTTGTTCAGTATTATTCTACAGTATGGGCAAGAGTTATTTTAACATCGAAAGTTCTCTCCATTTTCAAAGATCTATAAATATTCAAATCTGTTGACAAGCTCTTTATTATTGTAATTTATTTGAAAAATTATTGCAAAGCAATCCTCGATTGACCGTCGACAATGATATTCTAGATTAGAATACACTACTGACCATCATATGCATAAATTAGAATCTTCATACGGAAGAAGATCGCTTTTGCATTTACTACTTCACACACTCTTAGTTCCTAATAGTTAGCACGACCTACTTAATGACTCGGTTTATAGGAATTATCGTATTGGGAACACGTTAAGTGAAGTTATAATTTTCTGACACTCATTTTCAGCTGTTTTTATAGTTTGGAATCAAATAACGGGTTGAATCCAAGGTAAGTATGTAGTTATGATGTATTGCTAAAAATAATCTTTTTCTTTTTGCTAAAACATGTCGTTACCAAATTTAGTCAAATATCTCATATTGTTATAAAAATCTTATTTTATTTTTTAAAAAATCGGCTGAAACCATTCAATGAAATAAGTACCATAAATCCAATACCTTTAATAAAAACTTTCTAAAATATTTCTAATTTTAAGAGTTATTATTCTTCAAGAAAATATTTCATGATCCTAATATTATTGAACTATATTATATAAATTATGAGTTATGGATTTATTAAAATATCTGATTTAGTGATAAAAATATTTATTAGTCTCTCAGAATGTAGAACTATTCCAAAATATTTTAATAATTGCATCCAGTTTTATAAATGTAGAATGTTTTCTAGAACATTTATAATTTTTCTTTTCCTGTGTGAATAATTCAATCATAATTGCTTTAATTGATAATAGTCCCAATCATAAAATTTTAAATATTTCCAAAACTACTGATAACGATATACTATAATTCAAGGGTAAGTCCAGGTGTACAATATTGATGATCGACACAACAATAAAGATCCCATATTTTAAATGGAAATAATAAAACTACAACTTTATACTTAGTGCTCTTCCTGGATACTTCATGCATAAAATATATATGCAAAATTCAATTGGTGAAAATGAAAGTTTCTTGACATTTAATAGCATATATTTTGAGGATCCGTCAATTATAAAATAACTATTTCTATATGGTGAAGTTTCAATATTTTATTGTTCTCATAATCATGCCAATAGTTTTGGAACGCATGTATCCTGCATAGCTAATAACTATAAATTACAAGTTAAGTGACAGTTATTATTAATATAAAATATATGACTGTTTTATTATTGACAGATCCTCAAGATCCTCAAAAAAAAAATATAATTTCCATTATTTTCTCAATTTTCCTTACCCACGTTATTAGCCATGTTCACCATATATTATTATTGTTGTTTTCAATTTTTTTTCTATTATTTCTTTTGTTTAACTTTTATTTTCCCTCTTTATCTCATATTATGGTTACATATTTCGGTTGTTACATATATTTTCTTTCTCTCAATTTTATTTTTCTTTCCATAATTTTAATTTTTAAATAATTAATAAACT
>NW_027105010.1:864946-866269 GCF_000696795.3 Halyomorpha halys | reverse complement strand
TCTCAAAACATTTATTTCATTTACACGTCCAACGTTTCGGCCAATTCGGCCATCTTCAGGGACAATCTTAATTTACTATGAGACATATCATTTAACCCTTTTAAAAAAAACTCCATACAGGCTATTCTGCCCAGGTCAAAACATTTATATCTAATATGTCAAAAATACATTAAAAATCACAGTCAAATTATTTCTCTTTTTTACCACCCTTTATACACTTTTATTATAACCTTACTTTTATCTTTGTAAGAGTAGTAGTATTTTCATGATATTTGTATGATAATATAAATTTGGTATATGAAATTTCGTATAAATTTTGTTTGAACAATCAATTTACTTTAGCAAATATCATGGAATCTACTATTTCTAAGGATATATGTGTAATAAACTACTTTATGGTACATTAAACTAGCTTTAATTTGAATGCTAATAGACATCTGTATCTCAAATGGTTCCTGAGATATAGATTTCCGAAAATAAATTCACTAACAACTTTTTTTTTTAGTTCATTTGTTATGAAATGTTGCTTTCTACAGAGCTATAGCTCGGGAATTACGCCAATAGTTTTATTAGAGTTCATATTTTAGCAAATTTACTCTACGGTAAATATATATCAAAATCATTACAATTTCTATTCTGTTGCAAAAAAATTTAAAATTGAACTTCTAATGAATTGAGTTCAAACATTTAACACGAGGGTCAACATTTTGCCATACTTATGAAAAAAAATAAAATTTCTTAACTTAAAAGAATGAAATTTATTTAGGTAAAGGTAAATTTATTAAAATTTAAATACAAAATGTTAAGAAATTAATTATTGTTCCACTATGGCAATCAAACTGGTATTGTATTTGTACCACGTTTTAGCACGATCTTAAATGAACCACCTTGACCCATTGGTTGCTTACTTTGTACTCACCTAATAACGACGAACCAATTTTCTCTACAAGAAATAAGGAACAGCAATCAACTAACATAAAATTCAAAAAGACAAAATATCTCTTAAGTGTTTCCAGTACGCCAGTGATGCCTTTGAAGAGCCAAAGAGATATATGAGCCGTTTATTTTAAAGTGGCCTAAGTTCATTTGTCAATTATTTCCAGTTGCCTGTGTTTACATGAACAATTTCGAGGTATTTATCAATGAAGCATAAGAGATTACTTATATTCAAAGTAAATACGATAATTCAATACACATAAGATTTCAGAGTTAGTTCAATAATTCATTAATTTTCGGACTGATCTTGAAAACGTACTTGACTTAAAAATTCCACTAAAAACAAAAGAACAGATCGACTCTGCTATCGAAATACTTTCTAGATCG
>NW_027105010.1:811220-863136 GCF_000696795.3 Halyomorpha halys | reverse complement strand
GTTTAAATTAATGTTTGAAGTACCACCAATGGGTGGTTCCTTCCCAAGATTTTCAAGTGTACATGAAACATACTACATATTTACCTGTTGTATTATTTTGTACAGTTGTAAATTACAATAAATAAATAATAAAAAAAAAAAAAAAAGTTCAATAATTCAGCTGTTTATTTTGAAAGTGGTTCTAAGTCCATTTATACTTAAATTAAGATATGTTTAATGTGGCTAAAAATTTTCCAAAAATTATCTCAAATTTTTAATATTAGGACATTCATTTTTAATAATTGATAGAGATTTTGGTGTTGTAGAAATGGCATTAAAAAAAATTATTTACGTTTGTCCCCCGAGATTATTACAATATTAGCAAAAAGTATCGGGAAGGTATTAACTTTATTGTATATGAAATGAGACGAAAAGATTTTGTATCAACAAAATTATTAGTCGACGCAATTTTTAAAAGGATAAAGAATTCTAACGGAGAATCAATAAATTGGTTAAAAATATGTACGCATTTTGTCAGAAATGAACCGTATAAAATTTTCCATACGACATCGATGAATGAATATGAAAATTTTCAAGTCCTGAATTTATTACAACAACGGATGAACCCAGAAAGTTTGAAAATATTATATTGACATCACTGTATAAAAATATAAGACAAATTACAATAGCAAAATTCAAGGAAATGATTGACCTATTACGATATATACCACTGTAACATCACGATTTCTTCAAATCCTTTTCACACACACAAAATGTAGATGAGTAGTAAATTGTTTTCTAATTTTGTTAGTTATGTAGTCAAAAAATGTTTGAATCGCATAAATTATATTTTTGAAGTGTTGTAAAGGTACGTAAAATAAAATGAGTATTTTTTTTTATTTGAAGCATCTTAAATTATGTTGAATGGACTTGGGCTCCTTCAAGTTATATAACTTATCTGATTGTTAATTTTAAAAGTGGCCTAACTCCATTCTTGGTAAGAAAATGCATTAATCACTTAATAATTGGCACTATTTTAATAGTAACTATAAATGTAACACTTTTAGACACACTTAAGCAGTATATCTCATTAGTATCCTCTAGGTATATTTTTAATTGCATTGTACACAAACCCTTAAATATCTCTATGTAAGTATAAATGGACTTAGGCCACTTTGAAAATAAACGGCTTATATATCAATTCCTCTATACGTAAGACTACCTTAAAACTATTATAAATGATCAACAATTCACATATTAAATAATTTGATATTAAATACAGATATTTATGGCATTTCCATACAATTTCAAAAAACTTCACAATATTATAAAATACAAATATTTTATATTTAAATTTAGTGCTTTTCATAATTATATATATTTATTTTCAGATTAAAATGGCTGAAACCGTCATGAATAGTACGCAAACAATGTTTGGCCAACTGTACGAATACTATTTGTGGACATTGTCTTTAGCAGGTAACTTTTTTTTAAGTTATTTGAAAGTTCGATATATAAATATACATCCCAACTCTATTCTACTCAATCGAAATGTTAAATATATCGATTTAGTTTAATCCATATCAAATCAACCAATGATGTTTGCAGATGATTTTTTTTGTACTATATTCTGAGATTTGAAAATTGGTATTCATTAAATTATTAAGATGTTCAATTTCTTATGAGTACCCATTATTTATTGTTATGTCAGCCTACTTACATGTTACAGAGATTTTTTTCAGCCCTTACTTCCTTGGTTTTAAGGATTTTTAGTTCAAATAAATACCATATTAATAAAAATAAAATGTGAGATATTTGCAATCCAATATTTAGCCTTCTACTTAACTGTAAATGTAAAAATATATATATATATATGTAATCAAAATAAAAACCTTCTCTTATGAAATTAAAAACGTTAAAAATACTAAAATCACCTTGACTTGTTTTCTGGATACAAGAAATTTGTGAATCAGTGAAACTTCCCTAAACTGTTTCTTTTCTGAAGATTACGTTGATATTACGTTTTTAAAGGTTCTTCAAAAATCGCGATTTTCCTAAAATCAGGAATTTTCAATATAAATTATTTCAGAAAAAACACAGTTTAAAAATTTTAATTTTTCAGAAAGGATTCTCTTATTACATTCTAGTAGGCAATCTCTTGTAATAAGTAATAAAAATTTAATCACAGTAACTGTTAGAAATTTTTTAATAAATCTAAAATAGTCTAAGTGTTGAAAGAGCGTGGATTTTCAATTTGAGATATCTCAGAAGAAAAAAGCTTCAAAAATACAAAATTTTTATAAAACATTTTCTTATTGCGTTGTAATATGTATTGTAGTTATATGTCAACACTGGAACGGTTGTTGGATTTTTTCTTTTGTTAGAAATTTCGCTAAAATTATTAAAAGAGCTAGCCCTCTTCTTTTTCCGTGGTTCTTTAATACAATATGAACCTTGGCCTCCTCATAGAGTTTTCGCCAGGTGGCTCGATTAGTACAAGAGCCGGGAAGAAAAAAATGCAGTTATCTCACTCCAATTTTTTATTACTTTAATAAAAAAACTATGTATAATTATTAGTCAAAATTGATGAGTCTGCCAAGTATAGGTAGGGGGAATAAAAATGGCGGCTGTTTCAAAACCTTAAAAAACAGTAATTTTTCATTCGGAGCTCTATATCTTAAAAACTACCAACAACACTAGAAAACCTGATAGGACATTATTTAAAGAAGAGTAAATTTTCTGAAATACTAGCCTTAAAAGTGCTATTTACGTCCAACAGTTCTCGAGTTATAGCTTTTTAAAAAGCAAAATTTCTTTAAAATCTACTGAAAGATTAGTAGTTAATTTATTTTGAGAAATCTATATCTCAGGAACTATGTGACGTACATATGTTTATTAGCACTCAAATTGAAGCTAGTATAATGGACTATAAAGATGTTTGGGACCTTTACCTTCGTAGGAATAGTAGTTTTCATTATATATGCTCAAATAAATTGATTTATAGTTGTTCGGACAATAAGTTTGATTTTTGAAAAACTTCATTTCAGAAACCATTTGTCGTACAGATGTCTGCCAGCGCTCAAATTAAAGCTAGTTAAATTTACTATAAAGTTGTTAATAATGTTTATTTTTGCAGGACTAGTAGTTTTTATGATATTTGACAAAATAAACTCACAAAATGTTAATATCTAGTTGTTCGTATAAAATGTTGGATTTTTGAAAACATATATCTCTAGACCCATATGACGCACATATGTCTGCCAACACTCAAAATAAAGAAAATTTAACTTACTATAAAGTAGTTTATGAAACTTATCTTCGTAGGGGTAGTAGTTTTTATGATATTCACATATGAATATAAATTTGGCAAATAAAAATTTGTCCGAACAACTATAAATCAATTTATATTAGCAAATTTCATGAAAACTATTACTCCAACGAAGATAAACATCATAAACTACTATATAGCTCATTAAACTAGCTTTAATTTGAGTGCTAATAGACATCTGTACGTCAAACGGTTTTTGAGTTATAGGTTTTTCAGAATAAATTCACTAACTACTGATCGTTCAAACATTTTTATGAAATGTTGCTTTTTAGAAAACTGTATCTCGAAAACTATTTAGCGTGAATAACCCTTTTAGGGATCATATTTTAGCAAATTTGCTCATCTTTAAATGACTTTCTCTTAGGTTTTCTTGTGTTGTTCCTACTTTTTAAGATATAGAGCTCCGAATGAAAAATTAAATTTTTTTATGGCTTTCAAACAGCCGCCATTTTTTATTCCCCCTACCTATACTTGGCAGACTCATCAATTTTGACTAGTAATTATACATAGTTTTTTTCAAAGTAATAAAAAATTGGGGTGAGACAACTGCTTTTTTTCACCTCTTGGGCTCTTGTGCTTGATCTTGTGCCGCTGCTCTGGAACAATATCTCGTACAGCTCGGCATTTGTTCTTCTCCAGCCCTAGCCTACCAGAATAATAGTCTTTGAAGAATTTTCGAAGATGGTGATTTTTTTATCTTCAGTCTTGTTTAGGGACCATTGTTCCAAGACATACATGAAGACTGGACGGATCAGTGTCTATAGTGTTATTTTCGTCTACTTAGTGATATGCTGAGTGTTGTGGTACTCACATATTCCGAAATACCTCCAATTGGCATTAGTGATTCTCTTGTTCAGGAGAATTTGATTATTGGAGATGAAGCGAGACCCTAAGTAAATGAGCTAGTAAACCCTTTCAAATTTAAAGGGACCAAACTCTATAAAGCCTTCTTCTGCGTGAGTTTCCTCAGATCCACGGAGCGCATAAATTTAGGGTTTACTTCATTGTCTGTCTCATACCTTAGGCAACCCGAATAAGGACAAGTACCCTTCCTACGTATAAGCTCTGATAGATCATACGAGCAGATATACATCATTAGCTATTAACTACAGATATTAATAGCTTGTTGTTAAGCTCAGAAAAAACACATCGTCATGCTTTATTTATAAATTTTTTTAGATTCTGGAGGAAATTAACATCTTATCTATGTTTATCCTAGCTCACAGCGCAACTGGTGAGCCTGTTGCAACTTCATCGGTATTATTTATCTCACATTTTGGTTTTATGAACTTATATATGTTTTAAAATTTTAATTCATTTACATTAAAATAAGTGCCTACATCAATCAATCCAAACATACAGAACGTATAATACGGTATGAGAAGGAAACAAACAACATTAGTGCGTCCGACAGAATCATCTTTCACGCTGTACAAATCTATCTGTAAATCCTCTTGGTAATCGTATGAAACTATCAAACCTTCTCTTTGATTCCATGCTTTTTGATTTAAAATTTGAAATGAAAATATATAAAAAACTTTCGGTGGGTTAAGCTGTCACATTTTGATACATTAATGGAAGTGAAATACATATTTTTTTAAATTTATGTATTCAATACAAGAGATAGTGGTAGCGTTATATTTTTTTAAATGTTCTTTTTTTGTTTGAACTATTTTTTCTAACTAAATTTTAATCTACATCATGATTTAATTATCCGTTAATATTTTTTCTTAAACGATCTCTAATGAGTAATCATAAAAAAAATATTTTTTTCCCAAAAGATGGACATAATCAGATTGTCAACTTGATTCGTCATGTATTATAATAAATAATATTAATTTTTATCACCACTGACATAATTTAAAAGAATATTTATTGATCATTTTAATTAGACCGTGTTCACTCAAATGGTGCATGTAAATGTTTATGTGAAGTATTTTACCTCTAACCTAAGGAGTTTCTACCAAAAATGATGCATCTAATTCTCACCTACTCCTATATATTCTTACATAGAGGTACCACAACATTATCAGTTTACAGTGGCACTTGAAACATTTTAAAAACTAAAATTAAAACAAAAAAAAAAATTCTTGACAAAGCGAATAATGATATATTACTCTTACGAAACATTGAAAAATTTAGAGCTTACGTTTATCGACAGAAAAAAAAACAGATTTAGTTTAAAAATCAACTGAATCAATTTAATACAATATACAAGTTAAAAAAAAAAATACATTTCAATTTTATAGGTAAACTATTAAGGGATGTTGGGGCGAGCGATCATGTGGATTTCACCAAGGTCTTCGTTATCATGAATAAAATAAATAAGGGTATCCTTAAATGTAGGCCAAGTATATTGGACGAAACTAAAAGGAAGAAAAATACATTTAGTAAACAAAGAATAAATCCAAATTTGAAATGAAAGGAGTAAAAATGAAAAAAATATAAAATCTATGCGTAAAACGAAATGAACTTAAAACTTATACATTAATAAAACAAAATAAATAAATTTGGGCGATAATGATGTAAAAAAAAATTATTTTAAACAAAAAATCTTTCTAAAATAAAAATAATTTTTTTTTCCTTTTTTTCGATCAAAATTTCCTTTATGTTTAATAAAAGCTATATCAACCTGAAAAAAATGACGCCTGACAAACAATGTTCTATTAACTAATTATATCCTCCACATTCCCTGACCCATCCACTGGTAGGATTTTAAGTCCGAAGTGACACAGCCGTTGTTAATCCATAACAACGTCGCAACAATATGGAAATGTTTATATTATGAATACACGAAGCCTATTTTCTCTCATATCTAACAATGTCATTTGAAAATAAACAAAAATACTGTTAAACTTGTTTCAAAACTATAAATAAACTATTTCTGGTTTTCAGTAAAATAAAAAAAGATTAAATAAATGACTCGAACAAGGGGATATATAAGTGTAATATTGATCTAGTCAATAATATTTTCAATATTTTTTTATTCGATAATATTTAAAATAAATATATTGGAAAATTATTAGTTCATTGTGTAGAATTTAAGGATACAATATTCCGGGTGGTGGTTAAAAACTGTAAATTGAAATAGTTAAAAATTAAGAACTAAATAAAATTAATATTTGTATTTTACTGTTTTTAATTATCTTTTTTGATCGACACTCAGACAATATTATCCTTAAAGTAAACATAGATAGTAAGGGATGTTAGGAAAAAAACATAACTATCAAATAATACACTCTTTGAAATCTAAAAAAAATACTGGGATAATTTTTTTTAAGAAAATGTTCAATATGCAACATGGTTGGGGTTCTGATTTTTTGACACTCGCGTGGTTTCCTACTTTCAGCGTTAATCATAGAAGTTTCGTCAAGAGCAATTTCCTGATGAAAAGGAGACGTAATACTTATAATGCACATTTTACCGTATTTCAGTCAAAGAGTTTTTACTAAAGTTAAACACATTTTTAGCCCCTACTACCAACCATTATCCAAGTTAACTCTGCAAACCTCGTACAAACTTTAACTTTTAGTTATAGCTGCCGATGTTTACAATTTTATTAGTGCCGAGATTAAGTATTCGGCCTGCCGCTAGAAGTTTACAACCTGACCTATAAGATGTAAGCCACAATAGATATGATAATATTCTAATGTTACCATTGCATAAATACAAAATATATTGTTATAATTGTAAATGTGTTGTTTGAATGAATAACGGCTAAATTAGAGTTATCTGACCGACTATAAGCTGTCCTCATACAGACTGCGCCTCTTGCCGGCCTTTACATTCATAGAAGTTATTCTCTGAAATAACTCTATCACTATTTTGTTACTTCTAAAATCTCCTTTGGGTCTCTCTATCTCCTTTCTTAATACTTGTGTGGGTACCCATCGGCCGCCTCTGTTTTTCAGCAAGGATCTAAGACGCATACCCTTTGAAATTGCACTCCACGCTCGACTTAGGCCCATACCCTACAGAGTATGATTCCTATTTCTAAAATACCTAAGGCAAAAAGTAATTGCAATTAGTAATTACTGTAAAATATAATTGCGATTACTTTGGTTCAACTAGTATTCGTAATTTTGGACCATTACTACAATTACAGAGTTTCATAAAAAAATCGAAGTCATTAATCAAAATTGTAATTTTATTTCCAAGTTTCAAATTAAAGTATTTATAATTGCAATAACTTTTCGTCAAACTCTGTCTAAGGCGAATACCCTTAGGACATGCTTTCATATGAGAATTCAAAGCGAATATCCTTTGCAGTGGTATGTATCTGACCCGCTCAGGTGTTTAAGAATAAGTTCCGAGTTAAAGAAAGTTCCTGAGTAGAACTCTGGAAGATCACACATTTCAATTGAGTGGGTTAGAAGCCTAGGGGTACAAGTGACAATTTTGAGAAAAATACATTTTTTTTTTCAAATTTACCTTTGCTTGAAACAAATTTAGGCTTCAGTAAGCACGAAATTGTGAAATTATCTGTAATTAACTAATAACTATTGATAATTTCACAATTTACTTAATATTTGAATGGTTTGGAAAAACCAATGCCTAGCAAAAAACAAACAGGAGAAAGTTCAACTGAAGTTGAGTTTGAAGCTGTTGGGCATTAGAGGTTAATGTATACAAAAAGCCCTGATAAACAACTCAGAACGAGAACTTTTGGACATTGGAGTGCTCAAAAGTTCAGTTCTTAGTCCTGCAATCGTAAGTTTGTGTTCATTATCGGTCATAGGTTGCCAATGTGGGCATTGAGATTGAAGAATCTCAGCTCCGGACGATGGTGTAGCGACACGCTGCTGGTCTAGACTGTAACTATTACAGCCGCCGAAACCGTTATCGCTTAACGCCAAGTCGAAGAGCTTCAGTCCATTTCTCCTTGGAGCACCACCTATGTTTTCTATAACCATTTATTGTGTTCATTTATTCAGTAAAATGTAAATAATTTTATAATATTGTATATAAACATATAAATAGTATTATAATTGTAAATATGTTACTTTAATAAATAAAATTTACCTACAAAATTTTTTGTATTGCTTGATCACAAAAAAATTGGTTCTTACTTGCGGTGCCTCTCATCGGCCTTTGTTTCGTTAGTAGAATTAATACCCCACCGATGGTACTGAAACAGTACCTTTTTCACACAGCAAATAAGACATTCATTATATTCTTTCTACAATTTTTTTTTGTTTATATGAAGTCTTATTTCACGCTCGTTGCCTGTTGGTTACCTCCGCTTTCCCCTACCTTTTATCCTTTCGTAGGACGAGGCGGCTAGCTACCTCTTCGTATATACAGGAATAGTACCCGGTAGAAATAAGTTACCTTCTTGCATGACTGGTAGCTGGCTACACTCCGAGCTTGCATTACTCCTTTGTAACTACAGGAATAGTACCTTGTAGGACGAGGTTACCACCCTTAGGGAACTTACGGCTGGCACCTATAAGTCTCACCTTGCTCAACTACCTTACCTAAGTGAACACGCATTGTCGAGGCCTTCTGGTCAAGAGTATCCAACGTTCTCAATTGGAGTCAGATTTAACTCAAACAGCTCGACAATGGAATATGAGTATAGCACCCTGGCCGCCATTCAAAAAACAAACACACTTAACAAAATTTCTCTAAAAATATTTAATAAATGAGTCATTTAAAACGTTAACAACTTAAAAACAAAACAAAACAATTGCCAATTGTTCAGATAAGAAAATTCTAGTGAATATATTTACAAATTTGAATAGGAACATTAAAAACTATCTGAGAATGATGTTATTTATTTTGAAATATTCTCCAAAAGAATGCTTTCAGATTAATTAAAACTAATTAATTTAAAATGATAAGACCCAAAATCATGAAAAATATATATGTATACTTTTATATTCATGTCTGTATAATTATTTTATATTTTAGTTTTTTTAATCATCATTTACCTGCATAAAAAGATTTTTTTTTGTGGAAAGCGAATTCCTTTTATTTAATACCCTCATTAAGTTATTATAGAGAATGTTTAGATGTTAAAAACATATATATATTTAATTTAGTGAAATATTATCTTTCAGATCAAAGATCAAGAGGGTGGTTGATGGTTGATTCGCCAGTGCCTACTCTATTATACACTATTCTTTATTTGGTTATTGTTGGTATTGGACCAAGACTGATGAAGGATCGAAAACCTTTTAAACTTACTTGGTGTCTGGTTCCATATAATTTAGCCATGAGTTTGCTCAATCTCTACATTGCTATCGAGGTTAGTATTAGAACATTCAATTTATCTATTACAGAATAGAATACAAATAAACTAGTTCATTTTAAAACTGATAAAGTTAGAATTGCCTGGATATAGCAGACAGACACACAGGAAGAGTGAGTTAGCTTACATTAGAACACTTTATATGGTTGAACTTACTCTATATTCACAAAAATAAGTTAATATGTTACAATTTTCAACAATTTTATAAGTATGCTAAAAGTACATTCCTATGAGAAAATAACATTGTTTTTGTATAAGACTATGACTTTTATAATTATTATTATTTTTAGTATCTAAACATAATTAGAATATAAAGTAAAAAAATTGGTTTCACAAAATATATACAAATGATTTGTAATAATTTTTTACAAGATGTACCCCCAATATTCAGTTTTATAGAACATTACTACACAAACATGCAGAAATATTTTATCTTTTTTTCATTAATAAGATCATTATCAACCCTATTATTATTGATTTTTGAGGGTAACTCTGGAAGTAAACCAACAGTAAATAAAAAAAAAGCCATAGTCATGAATATTAAGTTGCTTAATAATATATTATTTAAACTTATTAATTCTAAGGCATAGGTTTTGATAAACTATGGAAATTAGATTTATCAGCTCTCCTAGTGCAAGTACAGACAATATGAGTACAGATAGTAGCACTAATAAAAGGAATTTACAATATCAAAAAAAAAAAAATTATCAAAATACCTTCAAAATTGTTGAAAATTATAAAATATTAACCTACTTCTTATGAATAAAGACTTGTTTGAAGTTTTTAATCAAAAACAATAATCTTAAGATATTATGGGTTTTAAGCTTCTTCTCTGTGTTGCCATATCAGTTATTTATTTTTTTTTTTTCACAATGGGTATATCACCTTTTTACTGACCACATGTTCCAAGAGACTTATTCAAAAGGACTAACTGAATTCTATCTCAAGATTTCCCAGAATAAGTCTCTAGAAGTTACTGGTCCAAATCCTTAGAGCATGTATACCCCTAAACAAAAAAACAAAAATAATTGATACTGTTTAATTTTATTTTTCATATAAGATTTTTTTTAGCTCTAAATAAATTTTTTTAGTGGCTCAATTTAATTTTCTAAAATTTAATTTCAGCTATTGATAGCTTCAACAAGACTTAAATATAGTTATGTATGCCAACCTATCAGGCATGTTGACCATAAAGAAGAGCTCAGGGTGAGTATCTCAAATTTCATTCTTAATACTTTTAGAAAACTAAATATATACTTCATTTTTACTCAAGTCTTCATTCAGTCAAGCCATATTAAAAATAAAACATAAATATATTCATTATTTAAAAATTAAATAATTTAATAATATACTCCAATCTGATTTGAAATGGAGAGGAAGGCGGTAGTGGTAGGTTCCGAAAACCAACATCAAGTGACCTGGAGCCAAATCTAAAAAAAAAAAAATGGCCCAGTAGTTTGGGAGGAAAGCTACAAACAGCAGGCATAGAGATTTTTTGATTCTACATATCTTTTTTTTTCTCGGCCAAGACTCCCATTGGAGTCCTATACTGCCTAACCATGGTTGGGGGTCAAAGTTCTTCATTTTGTGGGACCGCCACTCAATGAAAAAAGTCAACGTCCCAGGCCGGATTCTACGTATCTTAAGGCAAGATTGTGAGGCACCCGATGTAAGTAAACTACTTGGTCTCAGAAATTGGAAGGGAGCAGTAATTAACAGAGAACATTGGCGATCTATGCTAGAGAAGGCCAAGTCTCCAATTGTTGGGATGTAGTGTAGCTTAATAGTAATAACGTATTTTGAATTGTAAAACCTCAAAGTTTGAGAGGGTGTTATTTTTTTCCTTGGTCGATTTCAAAGGTTCATTATTGAAAATAATAAACCAAAAGGGTACTATCGCTATTAAAACTCCTCAAACTAACATATATCATAACTTCTGCCATCCTGCCCAGCTCCTTGCACCTCTTAGTCATACAAAAACAGACTATTCTCACTCCTTTTTGTACCCTATTTAGACAATATTATTTTTGGTTAATGATTTCACATAATGTGCACATTATTCATATATAAATAATTATCCTTTGAGATCTTTGTCTTTAAATATATTTAACTCATAAATTGCACATACCCTTTTCAAGCCCACTATCTATTAATAATAAATAACTGATACAGATTTGCCGTTGTAAACAATATTTATTGATGGTTCAGCAAATATTTAT
Organism: Halyomorpha halys; assembly: GCF_000696795.3. Taxonomy (NCBI): domain Eukaryota; kingdom Metazoa; phylum Arthropoda; class Insecta; order Hemiptera; family Pentatomidae; genus Halyomorpha; species Halyomorpha halys. The sequence continues at coordinate 851,357 of NW_027105010.1, read as the reverse complement.
AGCTTGTTTCAGTCATTTATAATTAATAAACAGGCTGCTCAGAAAGGATATGTGCTATTTATGAGATAAATATATTTAGAACCAGAGATCATGAAGAAACATAAAGAAAATTATCTGTTTTCGAATGACTAAGGGACGTTTACACACTGGGGGGGAGGAAATTATGATACAGCTCTGTTCATGGAGTTTTACTAGCAATAGAACTCTTTTGAGATTGAAGGGTTGGGTTTTTAAACAAATATAAACAGACTTAGACTGAGGGCGATGGCTTGGATGAAAACATTATCAAGTTTAAAAAGAGTGATTTAAGAATAAGTAGAGTAAAATTTGCATTAAAAAAAAAAGATCATAAACAGAAAGTACGCCAATTGTTAATTTTAATTTACCAAAGACTAGCTTTAATGTGTATTTCAATGAATGTTTTCAGATTCCCATGAGATATATTTAATCAAGGCTTGATTGTATACATATGCTTGTTGATTTACAAAATTTAAAAAAAGGTTTGTTTTTATAAATAATAAGTTGGCCTTTATTTTTTTTTTTTCAGATAGTCAATGCAGTGTGGTGGTATTATTTTTCAAAACTTTTAGAATTTTGTGATACCTTCTTCTTTATACTTAGGAAAAAGGAAAAGCAATTGACATTTCTACATGTTTACCATCACTCAACAATGTTTTCATTATGGTGGATTGGTATTAAGTGGGTTCCAAGTGGATCTACATTTTTACCCGCAATGGTCAATTCATTCATTCATGTATTGATGTATCTATATTATGGCTTAGCAGCACTTGGACCCAACATAGGCAAATATTTGTGGTGGAAGAAATACTTGACAATGTTGCAGCTTGTATGTAATCAAATATAATTAGCATTAATATAAGAACACAATAAAAATTTATTTTAAGATGTTAGTTATACTCCTACTTACAGGTTTGTTAGGATGTTCACAAATGATTCAATTATTCATTCAACAATTATTTTTAATGTCATTCCGTAAAAGTTGGTTAAAAATTTTTAATAATTTTGATAAAAATGATGCCAACAATACTAAGCATTTTTATAAATTTAAGCCAATTTGTAAATTTCATTAATTATTAAGAAGATAAATTGACTTAAAATCGTAAAAATACTTAATATTGCTGGCAATGAAATAACAATTATTGATAAAATTACTAAAAAGTTTTTTTATGCTATTTAGTGCACAAAATTCAAAATAAAAACTTGCTGTTCATAAAATTATTTTTTTAACGAGAATTTAATTTTTTATACTCACATTAAATATTTTATTTTACATATATTTTCATAAATAAGATGTAATTTGTAATCATTTCGGTTGAAAACACTGATACTTGGAGAAGGAAGAATTGCACATCATATAATTTTTTTTTTAATGGGGCTAATCTTAGCTTATACAGTAACAGACCACAGTTTAACTAATATGGACTTAAAGGTTTTTAAACCAGGATGTTTTTTTAAAAGTGGAAAATTTGTAGTTCAGTAGGATTTTGACAAAAAAAATCCATGATTTTATTAAAAACAAACCTTTGAGTGATAAAGCAGCAAGAAAGCGTGGTTTTAACAAAGACAAATTTTACTTTCTTTATAATAAAATCTTGTTTTATTTTAATATCTAATTACATAACTTAAATGTTTTTCAGTTAATACTTCAATTTCAAAAAAGAATGTGACTAGTTTAAAAAACATAAAATATTAATTTTTTCATTTTTCTGTAGGGAATTGGGCAATTGCTTATATGGACTTCTTTTTTTTTTTGTTGTTTTTGAGGGCTCCTTTAACCTCCTTAATTGCTAAAGACTTACTTGACACCCTGTATATTTCTTTTACAAGTATTTTTAGATGAAATTATTCTATGTTTAAGGTAACTATTTTTAACACTATGTTCTCTTGTAGATCCAGTTCACAACAGCATTAATTTTGGGCATCAATGGAATAAGATCTGGTTGTGATTTTCCTTTATGGATGCAATATGCCTTAGTTATCTACATGATATCATTCATTGTACTTTTTGGAAATTTTTATGCAAAGGCGTATATTGAAAAGGTAAATAATATATTAGTTCTCTCAAAAGTTGTTTATTTGTTTTAACACTATTTTTCAACTGATTGTATCTTATGAAATTTCAGTTCTAAGTGTGACATAAATAAAATATGAGGAAAAACAATAAAAATGAATTATTTTTTAAATTAGTAATGGGGTGTTTATAGTTTAACATAGTCAATGCGAGAAGATGGTTTGGGGTTCAGTCAGTAATACTGCCATTTCGGGCTGAATTTCAGGCTTTAACGGAGCTGAAAACGAGATAACAACCATAATATATATAAAATAAAAGAAGATAAAATATAATATAATAAAGGTAAAAATTGAATAAAAAAAAAAGATAACATATATTGAAAATATTTAAATTAAAGGAAATTAAAAATCAGTCAGTGATCAATGTAAATAATGAAATGAACATAATTAAATGATCCAAAGAAAGTGATATACATGATAAAATGGGAACAAAGCTAACAAATATTGAAAATATTAGATAAAGAATTAATAATCAAATAGTGCTCTTTGCAAATTATGAAAAAAATTGAAATTAACATAATGAAATGTGGGAAAGAAAATGCTATACATAATACAATTGAAACATGAAAATATATGTATATATAAGTAAAATAAACAAAGTAAGTGATATCTAAACTTAAATAAATCAAAAGAGTGTAAAATAGTAATGATTGATGAGCAATAGTAGATACAGATTATAAGGAAAAGTGAATAAGGAAAGAATTTAAGAGAGAAGATGGATACAGGGATGGGAAGGAAGACAATTTTAAAAAAAGAAAGACTCAGTGATTTGTGCATTCACTGAGTTCCAGTCAAGAGTAAGTGTCCTGATCATCCTACATGATTTATTATTAGCTGGTTTGATATTGACCAACCAGCTACTATTTAGCTGAAGCAACTTGGTATTAGTTAATGACTACTGCGACTTAAACCACCAGTCATTTCTTCTTTTTTAACTTCTCTCCAGTTTCTCATACTGCAGTATCTTTTGGCACCTTCATCCACAAAGTGAGACTATCTTAGCCACCATCTTCTAGTCTTTCTTATGGTGTATATATATATTTTTTTCAAGGAATCTTTTCTCACCTTATCCTGGGGCAGAAGTAGCAGCGTGGTAAGGCACCAGTCTATCAACCCACAGGTTGCCAGATCGAATCCCGGTCCCATCCGGGCTTTTTTCAAGCATAAAATAGTGCACAATTCACTTACAACCTTCCCCCGGGCATTTGTGGAGCCCGTTAGCCAATGGGTGTCACTCACAAAAAAATAGGCGTGGGAGTGACGAACCAACCCTACGGAAAAACCACGTCAAGAAACGCGCGATGTGTAGGTAATGGGATAAGAAGACACTAGTAATCACTGGTTTATTTCACTCACATTAACTCTCATACATAAACAGTGCACATGGTCTTATTAACCTACTAGACTGTTAAGGGGCCTCTACATGTTGGCCGAGCCATGGCGAACTCAGACATACGCGAGCATGTGGATGGGTGGCTTGGCATGGTTGGCCTAGGCTCGTTGCCGAGCTGTCGAGAGTCGGTTTTTGGACACAGATCAAAGGGGTTCGTGAGAGCGCTCGTGTAGCATCTCCACCATTGTTCTTTGTCTACTTGCAACTTTGAGCTGTTAGGAGGTTAAAGGTGTTTGTTGGTACTTTTTATAATAAGTTTTATATTTAATCTTATTTCTTTATATTTAATTTCCTTTCATTTTCTTTTTTTGTAATAAAAATAATACAATCCAAGTGCAATGGCTGAAACCACTAGTACGTCCGCCATGCTTGCCTCTCTGTATAACACTGACATGTGGATGGTCCGCACTTTGTTTGCCGAGCATTTGTACGAGCCTCCGATCCGTGGCGAGCGGCCAACATGTGGATCCACCTTTACAAAGAGCTCCCGTAAGAGCTGACTTGAATCAGCAATAATCAATACCTGAAGTCCCTACATTACCCCCTATCCAGTAAAAACGCTAACATTTACGAAACACCATTGAGAAACTCATTATTAGAAACTGTAGCATTAACTTGCATTTTACAACATTTATCTAAAAATATAAAATAGCAAAATATTGACTCCCCAACAACAAAAAATATATACAAATTACTTTTAAAAAAAATAGTAAACAAATTATAGAACATACGAATATACATACATAATAATACATCATAAGAATATTAAACAAATTATAGAACATAACAATAAAATATACACAGACACTACATAAACAAAATATCCACTCAATTAATTTCTTCTAAATATTTTGCAGGAAACCGCACAGTTCTACCATACCTAGTAGAGGTCGGTACAGTTTCAGGGAGCTTCGGTTGTTCTTCCTGATATGTAGACTGTGTCTGCAATAATGGAGAATCGTCTCGAGTCTGAACGTTCAGTCGAAGTGTCCTGTAGGTTCACATCTTCCTCGGGATATATATGTGTGTGTGTGCTGGTTTTAGTCGGTCAATGGAAATCGCAATGTCCTTACCATGGATTTCCAAACGAAAATGTTTTTCTAAACGGGTGAGGTCACGGAAAGTTCCTTCGTATGCTGGTTCTAGAGGTTTCTTGATCCGATCAGTACGCATAAAACGTGTGAGCACCTATTTAAGTCCTTGTAGATAAAAAACGCTCCTAGAAGACTAGCGATTTACAGGTACAGGCTTCAGTTGCCGCATTTCCTCTTGAAGTTCTCTGGCCCAATCCTGTCCATCTGAGAATGTCCGTGATCCATTTGTGAAAAATTTTCCAGGTAATGTGATAGTTTTTCCATAGAGCATTTGGGATAGGGAAGAATTAAAATCAGAGTGAATCGCTTCTCGCAGGCCTAATAGTACCGTTGGCAAATATTCGGTCTAGCTCCGGGAATTATGTGCCTTCAATGATGTTTTCAATGTACGGTGGAGTCGCTCAACCTTGCCGTTGCGTAGAGCGTAGAGCGGTAGATTTTGACGCCATATAACGCACTAACGTGTTTAAACAATCCCGAGTCAAACTGACGACTCTGATCACTCGTTATGCGTCTGGGCACACCAAATCGAGCAACCCAATGACTATAAACAGCCTTAGCAATGTTTCAGCAGTGGTGTTGTTCAACGGTATAACTTCCAGAAGGTAGACCTCCATGGTCTGTTGCCCATTTAATAATAATAATAATATCCTGGTGATATTTCAGGCCTAGCGAAGTTTTCTAATTTTAATGAATTCAACTACATCCACATCATCATAATAAAGCATGATCACATCTACATCAATTGAACAAGGTTGAAAGGGATTCACATTTCTAAAAGATTCTTAAATCGCTTATTTTTTTTTTACAGTATCATAGGCTTTTTGAAGTTGTTGAAAAGATTATGCAGTGTTCAATGTATGTACTATAGTGTTTGTACTAGTTTGTAGCCAGAGTATACAGCAAATTTATGTATGTTGCTTGTTTTTGTAAATAAAGTGAGTGGACTGTATGATGTCTACTTAAAATATCCATTAAATTACCTATTGAAAACTATTGGTATTAGTTGCATGATTTAGATGGGATAGAAAGTCAAAAGAGTTTTACATACCAGTCCCCAAATCATAAATCTTCTAGCTCTAGTTCGTGCAACTGTTAGTTTATGCTTCAAATCAATATTTTCTCCTTTTAACAATCATAAATATATGAGGTTTGAGATTAAGATTCATCTCATAAGGTTATGGTCTATTTTAGTTGTTATAATTTATTCTCGTCTCCTAGATTACTGTAACATCCAGTTTGTATCAATAGGTTCTATTGGGTTGAAGAGTTCTTGGTCAATATTGCAACAAAACATATAATGTTCCGTGTTTAAAATCCATTAGGTGAATATAGCCCCATTTTCTTGAGATCAGTCTGGCTAGTCTTTTTGCATGTTTCTTTAATAAACCTGATACAATGGAAATAGATAATCAACCTACAATGTCCTATTCAGATGGAGGGTATGCTCATTGAACTGGATGACTATATCTAGAGTTGCCTGTATCATATAACAAGTGATACAAACTATTATTTCAAGTAATTATTAATAAATCAAGAAAAGCTTTTACTAAGTGGCACAGTTGCATATATTTTGTACTAACTCATAACGATCATTTTTCAAAATAATAATTTATTTACTCTAGTTAGTTACTTTACAATTATGGATTAGTGGGATCAAGTGAACAGAAAGTATCTTTCACTAATTAATTATAATGTTTCCTATTATAATAGTGATAATATTCATGACAGATTTTCCTTGGTTAAGTACCATAAGAAAACAAAAATATAAATTTTAAATTTCTAGCAATAAAATGCATTGTGAAGTATTTTACTGCTAATCAATTTTCCAATTAAAGAAATTGAACAATATGAATAATATTGCAGGGGAAACGTGCAGTTGGCTATGGTGAATATAGTTTCCAAAATACACACTATTATCAAGCTGGCACATCAAGGAAGAAATGGGAATAAGATAACAAGCTACTCGATGAATTTCATGGTGTAATATGACAATTAAGATGTTGATTCATTAGTGATTTGTGCTTTAAGAGTTGAAGTGAATATGAAATTGTGTTGACACAAACAATATTGTTGTTAAATGTGCTGAACTTTTATAATAAGCAAGCCAAACTGTTATTCTTGTGTCAGTTCTAAATAATGTAAGTTTATGTATGCATGTGTGTGAGTGTGTGTGTAGAAATATATATATAGTGTTTTATCAAGTCTTAAAAATTCAGTTTATTGTGAAATGTTATAAATTTATTCAATATTTTTGATTTTTCTTCTTCCATTAAATTTTTTTTTTGTTTTGGAAGTAAAGAGAAGTCAGTTTCTTCCAAGAATTAAAAAATATCTTAATTAAATTATACAGTATACTAAATGATTAAATGAGCACTAAATCCAAAATTTAGTAACTTATTTCTCTGGTTATTTTGAGAAATATGATTTTTTAAACAAAACTTTTATAATTATTCAGTTCTTAATAACATGACACAGTTAGATTTAAAAAAGTTTTAACTTTCACATTAATAATCACAAAAAATATGTAATATTCAAAAGGTGTTAAATTCATACTTTACCAATTGTTAACAAAGAAGCAAATTTGTGTATCTTCCTCTTTATGCCAGTCCTAGTGCTGAGGACCCTCAATCAAATGCAGCCTTATATCTCAGTCTCAACCTAGTTACTTCATTTCTCAAAAGGTTTTGCCTATCTTCCCTCCTAACTATATTATATACTCCTCTTAAAAAGATTTGGACTCCCTTACATTGATCCTCATAACTTTTTTCCTGATAAGTTGAGTTAATAGTTGTCATGAGACAGCTTGGAATATTTGTTGGCATCAAAAGCATTCCAGATTTCTCTTTTGAGGACAGAATTAAATAGTGCTTTAATGTCCAAAAATGTCATGACATAAGTCTTCAATTCTTTAACAACCTCAACCTCTTTCCTTACCAAGGTCTTAATATTCCAAGTGCTAAGTCGTAAATTCTTAGGAGCCCTAGTTTGTTAATACAGCAGTTAAATACAATGATGCAAATGACTATTTTCTACAGGTCAATTACAGTCAATCTGGTATTAATAGAAAAAAATTGCTGAAAATATACTAAGGGTTATGACTAACTTAATTTTTTTTATATAAAACATAACTGTTAGATGTAAAAACTTTCACAGTTTTCAATTTTTTGGTTTTCAACAGTCAATACTATTTGAAATTATGTCCATAGGGTTTAAAACATTTTCCTAAAGCAAAATTTTGAATCATTTCCTGTTAAACTATTAATAAGCTTTCTGCTATAATAATTCTAAAAGATTTAAAAAATAATCTGAAAATGGACTTTCTGAAGAGGTTAAACAATATTAAGGTTTTAACTTATGTGTGTAATGGTAAGGGACAATAAAAAAACATATAAACTCTTTTTTTATGAATAAATTGAATACTAACAACACAAAGTTTGACTATAAATTAATTCATATAATAAAAAGTATATAGCTGTAATATATAACTCTAAAACACTTATATGTTTGCTAATATGAGCCATATCATATGAATACTAAATTGATCATGCTCTTAAGCTACAGCTATAAATTATGGTACATATACAAATTTATATGCTACACTATCTTTAATTAAAATATTTTTTGATAAATGGAGAAATATAATAGAAAATGAAATTACATTACTGAATAAATTAATGAAAAATCATACTTCTTGAATCATGAGTTGAAAAAAAGCAAATTTAAGCTTATTTCAGTTGCAATACACATTATACAGTACTAAACATTAGACCTGGTCATTTGGTGAAGGAAAATTATTTTTCAAGAAATGTTCATAATCTCACTAAAGGGCCCAAACTTTGTTTCATTATTACACTTCAATATTCATTACCATTTTTATAAAAATTTATATTTAATATGTTTAAAGTTTGTATTTAGCTCTCTGTTTGAATAATCGTTACTATCATTTAAATAAGTTTTTTTTTTAGAATTGGTTTGTAATCAACACATTTAACATTTAACACTGAGCTGATTCAATCTATACTGATTTAAATTACATATATACATATATAAATAAATAAGAAAAAATAATTTAGTATTTTTATTTATCATGTAATGAAATATTCATGATACCAAGATTTTCACTGGCAAATTGCGATGTTGTTACCATTATCAGTACCAAGTAGTAACAAGCTAAGAATGATTCCCCAATGTAGGTGACAGCAAAACGTATTCAACACTTTGCTTAAATTTGTTACCATCACAAAATAAACTAAATTTATTTTATTCATAAGAGACAAACATCTTGTAATATACCTAGCATAATGTAACAAATAATTAACTGTAAATTCTATGGCAAAAATGAGGCAGTTAAACAAAATTAGTTAAACATAAAAAATTGTTGAATATACAATTGTTCAAATTTAATTGCAATAGTAAAACAAAGTAAAATTTTGTAAAGTATTATCGTGACAATTTTTAGAATAGTTTTAAAGATTTTATTCAAAAGTTATTATTGATACATATGAAACATTTTTTGACGAAGTAATTAAAATGTTTGGTGAAACTAGGAATCCATCCAAAAGTTGATGAAATTGTTTTAAGAACAAAATTAAAAAAAAAATATATGATTTATTCCTATGATATTTATGCATTTATTTTCTTGATTCATGTGTACAGATTTTGTAAATGTAAGCATATTTATCTGTTAACGAAATAAACTAAATATTTAATTGTGTGAATTTCTTAAAGCATGATAACAACAATGGTTTTAACTACTATCTTTTGTTTGTAATAAACATAAATCTTTTGTATATACATATATAATATTTATGTGTGTATGAATATAAATACCACCCACTACCCAACAGTAATACTTTTATTGTTTTTATTTGCAGTTTGCTAATTTTAAATAGTTCCATGAAATTTATTTATAGTATAATATTTATGGTATAAATTTTAATTAATTTCCTTAATTTTTACAGTATTCTTTTTTTGTATTAGAAATGTCATCAAAATTCACCATCATAGTTTTAATATTTTTCTACCAGTTTATTTTACCAAATTTTTAAAAGAAAAACAGTGTTTTTTGAGGATGAAAGGAAAGGATGATTCATTTTCCAATAGAATCAAACTTAGTATTGAAGATATTGTATGATAATTCTTGTACAGTTGTGGAAAAGTGTTAGTTTTAGGATTATTACATGTATTTGTAAGAGAAAATTTAGTCTAGTGACAAAATAAGAGATTATTGAAAAAAAAACTTTATGAATGATATCTATATAGTGACATCAAAAAGTGGTTTTAGTTTCTAGTTTCTTTCAAAGTTCATAAATCCTCTAAATCTTCAGATGTACAATAGTTCTTACTATTTACAAAAATTAATTGTCAAGTATTTCGACTTCAACAACTTATTCTACAGTAAAAAATTTAGATTGACTAGGGTATGAATCATTTTATACTGGGAATCATCACATAGCTATATTATCACTAGAAAACAGAAACATGAATACAGATTTATTTAAAAAAAAAGATTATTTTTATAAAAATAATCATTGATGAGTATGAAGTAAATAACAGTTAAATTTGATTAACTTTGTTTTAAAATAAATGAATAAAATAAATAAATAAATTGTTTTAAAAATATAAGAATTCAATATTTTTTCCAAAGTGACACCAGTTTATTGTTTCTAACACCAGTTAGCAAATTAACACTATGAACATTCTTTTAAAACTTGAGCAATATTTGTTCTTATTTATTTTTCAGTACAATAATACAAACCATCATCAATCACTAGTTCAATTACGATTTATATAAACTAATAGTGCTTAGTTTTAAAAATAAATATAAACAGAAAATATTAAAGATTGTGTGAAGCAAAAAAGACAGAATATCTTCATTTTGATGGATACATGAGCACATTTTGAGCACAGCACCCCCTGGGTAAAGCCAAAAACTGAAGAGGAGTCAGGGTATGTCTTGAAGTGAAGTACTGGTTCCTATTAATATCTCAGGAGCACATATTTTTCATGCTCCAATTTCTTACTTGGGTGCAAGTATACCTTGAGGCCTGATTTCACACTACTTTCAACATGTTAAAGTGTGTGCTACCATCATTTTGACAATTAATAGCTAAATTTAACATATTTTATGATGCAATATAATTAAATATTGACCCAATGGCAGTGACAATATAAGAACTTAAAGAATCTTTGTTTTCTAATTTGTCGCTAAAAAGAAAAATTGAAATCAAAGACAGGGGAAGACTAACTCTCCCATTTAAAATATATCATATAACTGTATAGGTGTAAATAAAAACCAAAATTTGAAGAGAGAATTCAACCACTTTCTCCATTATAATATTTTTTTTTTTTTTTTTGGTATGAAGTAAGAATGGATATTACAGCCCTATAATACCTAATACCCCTGAGTGTAGCAGTTTGAATAATTATTTAATAAAAAGTTTTAAATAAAAAATGCTATAAACATGGCTTTAAATATGTATGGTTAACAGTGTTCAACTTGTTTTAATATGAGATATACTATAGACCATGTACTATATGATGGTCAGTAGTCAAAATGTCCTTCATAAGATAATAAAGAAGTGATGAGTTTGAAGGATTATTTCTTTAAAAAGAAATATTTATATGAACCCCATCGTCACTACCCATTGACCAAAAGTATGGTAGGTCAATGGTCAGTCTTGGGATACCATGATTCTTCAATTGAGAGGTTCTAAAAAAAAAATGTCAATTATAGGAATATTGGAGTATTCCATCATATGGGGTGCCTTATCGACAATTTTTTGTTTATGTCATTTTCTTCTTTTCTCAGTTTGTAATATTCATTAAAAAAAAAATACTCTTCCTTCAATCAAATTTATTTTTTGAGGCCTCAAACCCCTCATTTATCTCTAAAATGCCTGTAATGAAGTTTCGGTTAAAACTTCTCTGTGTGCTCCAGATATGTTCTTTATATGAAAAGTTTGTGAAAAATAAAAGATAATAGTATGGTGCTTTTAGAAATGAATTCGTAGTTATTTTAAATCCAGTTGGTAAATCAATAACTCATACGAAAGTTTCTCATTACCACTCACCTATTGATATTTTCTATTTGTGAATTTCCAGAAGGGAATTTTATAAAACCAAAGTAATATCCTGTACGAGAAACACTGCCTAAGCTCGGTAAAATCGTTTTTTTGCTGCATAATAACTGTAACTGTTCAGCTTTCAAGGTCAAATATTAATTCTCAGATGAATATGTAGCGAGGGGAGCGAGAAGTTCAAATCCAATCCACTAGAGCGCAGCACCTCGAGCTTCACCGAAGCTCTCAAATTCATATATTATTTTCTTTTTAAAAACATATTATTATTTTGACAGAACTTCACCAATTTCATAAGGGCGAGTATAACATGATAGAATTAATGGAAGATCAAGATCATAGGACGTCAACACTCGATCTCTGGCTTTCTCTTGCTAAATTATGATGAACGCTGATTTGGAAAAACTATTCCATAAGAATCAGGAATTTTTCTTCAGAAGTTTTCGAAAGGTGAAAGTCATGATTGAGGGATCTGAAATGAATCTTGTATAATAATTAGCCACGAAGCGGCGTACACTCTCTACATCATATGGTCGTGATGGTCATTATTTCCTTAATTTTTGCAGAAGACTTTGAAATTGTCTTATGAATAATAACATAGCGTAAATATTCACTTTATTTTTTAAAAAAATGTACATTTTATATTTTTATTTAAGTGTAAGTCAGATTCTTCAAGTCTTTTAAAACATTTGTTATATATCTGAAGCCAATGAAGATAATGAGTTTTAACTAACTAGACCTAATTTTTAGAAAGTAAAGGTTACGTGAACTGCCGATTTTTATCATTATGACAAACAATGTGGATAAAGTTTCTCTCTTGAAAATACTCCATTCTTTGTCAAATCCTTTATAAATATTTCTGCATTTTAGCTAGTTACGCTAGTAAAATTAGATAAATTTACTTTACAACTGTCATGATTCATACTTAGAACCAGTGCTGCCGATTTTCGGGTATTTTTCATCTTAGAGGATAATTGTCGGGGATCAGGGATTTCGGGTTAAATGGCTTTACGTGATATGTACAACGCTAGTTCAGTGTCGCACAAGTCCTATTTGTTTTTTTAGGTAATCATTAGGCACTTCTTCTATTACAAACAAAATATTATTTTTCCATTTATCTTGAATTAGGACATGAATAGGAATATTATAAAACTTGAATTAGCACATGACGTACCTAGATCATTTGGGGCCCGGTATTGAATAATTTTTGAGGTATGGGATGAATATAATTTTTGAGCCTTGGGCGGATTTGTGTGTGGGGCTCGGGTCAGATTTATATTTAGGTTCCGGGGCTGAATAACTTTTGGGGCCCGGGCTGATTAATTGTTTTTTTAATTACGATCCAACTCCACGAGTGTTCATGAGGTAAACAAAAATTTTGAATAGAATTAATTTCAAGAAATAACAATATACAAGAATAATGTTTTCCCGCCTATTATTATTACATTTGGTAAGGTTGATATGTTGCAACAGTTGACTGTCGGGGCGAATACATATGACCGTTAAACGTGGCAGTTAATGCGACTGTTAGTCCACTGACATCAGTTGCACTATCTACTATCACGTCAGATCCAGTCCAGTTAGTCCATACTGTCGCGGCAGTAAAGTGTCATAGCAGTAAATCATGATTATCAAATGATTATAGCTATCAAACAGTTACACACACAATGGTAGTGGCTGCGACTTTTGTCGTAATAACTGAAACTGTGCGATTGTTCACTTTTAAGGCGTATACATGTGATAGTTAACGTGACCGTTGCTTTACTGACATTACTTTGTACTATGAACTATCACACCAGAGCTAATGCGATAGAACGATCATGACTGTAACAATCATACAGCTATAATTATAACGATTCTCCAAGAGCGGATAAAGTGGCGGGTATTTGTTGTTAAAACGAGTATTTTTTGGTCTGGTGAATCGGCATCACTGCTTGGAACTAAAGCAAAAGTGTAAACAACCGTACAGAAAACTAGTAAAATATGACTGTGTAGCGACATGTTACCTGCTGGTCTAGACTGTAATTATTACAGCCACCGAAACCGTTACAGCCTCCGGCCAAGACGAAGGACTTCAGTTCGTTCCATCTTGGAGCACTACCTATGCTTTTTCTAGCCATGTTCATTTATTCAGTAAAATGTAAATAATTTTATGATGTTATATATAAACATATAAATAGTGTTATAATTGTAAATATGTTGATTTAATAAATAAAGTTTACCAAAAAGAATATACTGAATCACAAATAAGTAAGTTCTTACAGGCTATGCCTCTCAACAGCCTTTCTATCGTTAGTAGAATCAATAACCTACCGAAGGTAATGAATCAGTATCTTCTTGGGACAGTAAATAAGACATTCAGTATAATCTTCCAACCTATTTTTGGATATAAAGAGGCTTATTTCACGCTAGTTCCCTGTTGGTCACCTCTGTCCTCTACCTCTAATCTTTTCGTAGAACCCGTTGGCTAGCTACCCGCCGGTCCTACATGCCTCCTTCGTATCTACAGGAATAGCACCTTCCTGCATGATCCGGCGCCAGGCTACCCTCCGGGCTTGCATTCCCCTTCGTACCTAAAGGAATGATACGCTGTAGAAAAAGGTTACTATCTTTACAGAAATTACGGCTATCACCCTGTAAGTCCCATCCTATCTATTCACCTCCTAATCAACTACTTTACCTATATTGGATACGCATTTTCGAGACCTTCTGGTCAAGAGAACCTAACATAATGAACTGGAGTCTCAGATCTTACACAACCACCTCAACAAATAGAATGGGAAGGGGCGAACGGATTTTTCTAGAAACTAAGATATTGTCAGGAAAAGTTAGAAGTTCATCAAGACATTTCTATCCTCATCAATATTTTTGTGAGATTGGGTAAATTCACTTTAAGTACAGCGGAGTTTCCCCTAAAAAGTTATGCAGCTTTGCCGTGCATGCGCAGATAGCTGATAGTGTTACCAACTATCTAGAAAAGCCTGAGAGAACGACAGAAAATGTCAGCTGCCACTATATCAATGGGTGCGACAGCTGTTATTGTCTCTATCACCATCACCGTTGAACCTCTACTTGAGTAAATGCTATTCAAGGCCGCAATTCGCATCACTGTCTTAAACATCGCACCTACTGTATAGTGTCTGGAATAACTCACATTTATTTAAGGTGTAGTGCATAATAGGGGAAATCGGTTCTATGATTTTAATATTTTATATTTCGGGGATTCTTCATTGTTTCACTAGCTATCCATGATTCGTTTATTTAATTTTTACAATTGTGTTCTGAAAATGTAGGTTTTTTTCCCTACTATTAGCTCTTTGGAATAAAACCATTATAATAACCGTTCAGTAACCTTCAAAATGTTTTCAATTTTTGTTTTTGTGGTTTTCTCATTTTTTTTAATGTTAATAATTAACGAACATCTTGTTCAATCCACCGAAGTTTATAGAGTTGATTGTTCTACTTTGCGAATGGGTCAGTATCTTTGCCCTGATCCGGACCATTTGGATTTCATTGATCCAACTACACAACAGCCAAAAGGCTGCACCAAAGAAAATAAAGCTAAAGGTTAATTTATTATTTATATCTTCTACCACTTAAAATTAAAATTTTAAATTGTACTTGCCCAATGACTGCTATCAATATGGTCTGTTATTATTCATGTGGTAAAAATGCATTTTAGTATATCCTAAGCTTCTTAATTTTATAATGTTTTCATGATTTGCTTGAATAATTATGTAACTTTATTTACATCAGCTTAAATGATGATACAATTAGTAACAGGTATGTTTAACCTTTGATGTTGTTGTAGAATCCCTATTATTGTATTAAGTATATATGATTTAATGAGTTTTGTATTTGTTCACATTTTTCTGTATTTTAATAGATTGATCTGTCAAATGCTCATTCGATATTAGTTTGCGATTTAAGTTCATCGAACTAAGCTCTAAGGGTCTGTTTGGCTATGTGTTGTAGTTAGTGTAGTATTTATAGCATCACTAACCTGTATTGTACTAGAAAATATATCTTTAATGCATGGAAAAATTAAAATTCCTAGATTTATACATTTTTAATCATTATCAGTTTTTTAATGTTATGTTTTAGAAGTCAATGTGTTTTCATTTCTTGTAGTCTAGACCTTAGAAAACATACTTTTAATAAGAAAAATGTTAGTTTTTAGTTTTATTTTAGGAAAATAAGAGTCATCAGAATAAGGAGAAAGAAATTGACATTTTGGATTTTAGCTTTAATTGAAGTCATTGAGATTAAATGAATTCATACAGATTATGAATATTAAAGTTTGTTTCATTAAATGTTTTTAATATATTATACTGAGAAAAATAAATAAATGACTTATTAGAGAAGATTTTTCAATGCTAGAATCCTTAGGACTCCACAAAGCATTGAGTGGAAAAATTATTGGCCAACCCAGTTAAGGGTTAACTGTATTTCCTTTCTGGTTTGTTTGAATTAAAATTGAAACTGATTAGCAATTTATGCTTATCACTGGGTTTATAAAACAATTTGAAATTCAGACTTCCAATTTTATATTGAAATTAGAAATAATTTTTGTAAGATACCTTCTAAATAAAATGATATTACTTGGAGTATGTTTATTAGAGAATCTACCATTATAATAGGTTTCAGTGAAGAAAGCTATGTATTTTTATTAGTTTATTATTTATTAATGAAGTAAAGTGTTTTTTTAAGTTTGTTAATTCATGTAATGAAATGGAAATATTAGTAGGTGAATAACTCATAATTTATTATTGGCCATTGAAATAATATTAAAAAGGAAAATAGAATTATAAATTAAGTGTCACAGCTACTGCTAAAATATTTTAGATTGTAGCTATAGTTAGAACATTTTAGGTAACAGCTATAACCTTAACATATCACTGCTTTGGTTTATATGAGGCTCATCTGACAAACAAAAAATTTAATATACTTCTTGGTTATCAAAAGTGTTTCAACGAACTACATAACTACAGAAGAAAATATGAAACTAAGCTCAGACCAATGGTGCTCACCCTTAATGAAAGAATTATTAAAAAAAATTATAATCCAAGACTGACTAATAAGATATCAGACTGGAATAGCTTTTTGATTGACTTAGCAAGAAAAATGAATTTGAAATCCTCATTGTCATCGAGAAAACAAATCAATAATGAAGTTAAGAAAATTATTACAGATATCCAATATTCTGAATGGGATAATACTCCTGTAATAAAGCAAAAAGGAAATAACAACCCTCAAGAAATGGTTAAGCTCCATAAAAAAAAAAAGGAATGGAATAGGCTCAGAGCTGAACTCTGAAAGGCAAACCTAGAAATAAAAAATGAAAGTTTAGTCAACTTACGGCTAACAAATGATACATTTTTGAGTGAAAGAACTAATGATAAAAGCATAGAATACCCTCTCTAGAAGACAATCAGGTTTCTCTAGAGGCCAGTATTATAGGGTGCACCACTGAAGGATCTTGGAAATAAATGATCTTTTAAACATTAAACTGCTTTTAGTTCTAAAGTCAGTACTGGTAGTGCTGCTGCTCCCCACCAGGAATATTTTTTTAACTTTCTGGTCTAGATCCACTGCGTTAAGTGAAAGTAGGGGGGCTACCTCGAGTAGGATGAGGTTTCTTTCTATTTCTTCACTTTCTTTGCCGCGCACAAAAAGTCTTAGGTTTATAGTGTCCTCAAGAACTCAGTCTAAGCTTCATTGGTCTCTCAACAACTCCCCTCAGGCTGGACAAGAACCAGTGTAAAGGTAAACCATATGAAAAAGTACTATCCCCTTCCAACTTCTTGACTCCAATAATTTACATTAAAAATATACATGACCTATTTAAATTTATCTTTTAAAATATATATAAAAAATTATTTGGTTAGTCATAATATTATAAGTAAGAAAATGAAACATACTGAGGAAAAGCTTAGTAGCGATCCCATATGAATTTGTTGGTCACAAACCATTTGTTGTGAAACCTAATAACAAGTTCTCAATAAATTAAATAACTAAGTTTATTAGCTTAATAAGCAATCTATATCCAGCAAATACACTATGTTCATGTCATTGAGGGTAAAATCTAACTTTTGTATACATTTTTTATGTATTATTTGATAAAAATAAATACTTTATTAATATTATATATTAGGATGTTTGGTATTATTTATAAATTCCTTTATTAATTTTAGTTCTCTGCAAGGCAGCTGATGGGATTATTTGCCTCGAATCTAACACAACAGCTTTCAAGAAAGATATACCCTGCAAATGGACGTATGTGACTAGTGTATTCTAGTTTTGATATTATATTTTGATTTATCTTTTATTAACAATGGTTATAAGTCTAACTTTTTTTTTGTTCTTCAAAATTGTATAATTACTATTTTTTTTGTTTTAAGTTTGTTTTTGAATTTAGTTAGTCCACCATCTTGAGAATCTTAACTAAGTATTTTTTAACTTGTAGTCAAGTCAAATTAGACAGATTTTGGGACAGAATAGTTTTGTAACTTTGCAATATTGTTTGGGAGGGTTTAATGATTAATATACCAAAATATCTAATGAATAGTGGGTGATTGGGAGAGGAAAGAAGAGTAAAAAGGTACTTTTTTATTTTGTTTTTTGAAAAACTTTTATCTATTGTTGGTTCTACAGAAAAAAATTACTTTTACCAAAAACTATTTAATTGTTCCAAAAATTATGCCCCTTTCTGAACAATAGGTGCTATTAATTTTGTCTTTTTAGTCCTTGAGTTAATTGGGTGGGAAACTTACAGTGCAAATAACCATGTATCTGTTACCAATCACTATATGTTTGTTTTAAAACAAATGCACCAAGATCCCAACAACAGGTTTTTATAAACAGGTGAACCAGTCTAGGTGAATTTCAGCTTATCCTTGAGTTTCCTGTAATGCATTGGGATGTGATGTGTGGTAGGTGGTGGATTGAAAAATTATT
This sequence comes from Halyomorpha halys, assembly GCF_000696795.3. Taxonomy (NCBI): domain Eukaryota; kingdom Metazoa; phylum Arthropoda; class Insecta; order Hemiptera; family Pentatomidae; genus Halyomorpha; species Halyomorpha halys. Next base: position 832,740 of record NW_027105010.1, on the reverse strand, counting down.
TTATAAAATTAGTTGCTCCAATATATGTAGATAAGATGCTTGAAGAGAAGGCATATTTATGAGATTTTTGGAGGCATCTGCTGATAGCAAACGTTTTGTCAAGAATATTGTTATCCCAAAGTGACTTGAGTATTGAAGTATGCAACTTGAACAGCAGGATGTTGAATATATCACTGATAATTATATTTGGAGGATTCTCCTTAAGTTGAGCAGTAAATAATAGAATACAGATAATGTTTCAATGAAAAACACTTGACAGGGAACTGGCTGGTGCAATGCAAAGAAATTCCAACAACTGCACTATGGGTGTAGTACTTTGAGATAGTGGTTCTTATGAAAAAGTTTATAACTGTTGAATGTTCTAAAGATGGGGATACTCTTGTGCAATATGTTTAGCTAATGATTCCATACTTCCATGAGTTTGGACTTTTTCCTCTTGTCATTGCATAAAACTTTTATTTTCAAGACATGTTGAGTGTTCAGTTCCTCATTACCCTACAAAGAGAACTGTATCAAGTTTGTTCAACAGAGCTGCTATGATGCAGCAACAAATCTTGAACAAGATTTTGGTCTCATTTGATAGTTAAGAAAAAACTAAAGTGACCTATGGGATGCCGTGGAGGGCTCAAACCTGGAGATCAGGTAATAACTGATGGCATTTTAATTAAGAGGGTTCTTGTCGTTACAACAGCTACCTTTCATATTTGTTCTTAACTGAAAGAATTCACTGATTTGACTCGTTAACTAGTGAATGGCATGAGGATTTTTTTGAAAGTTAGATGAATAGAGATGTTGAAGATGATGCTAAACATTCAGTTTGGTTTGAAAATAATCTGTTCTTTGATACAAAACTCTTTATCAATAGCATCATGGGTTATTGAATATAAACCTGTCGCCTGCTTCAAAGCTGTAGAAATTGGTAGTAAACAGATGATTTGTTTAAATTTGGTGTTGTGTAAACTCATCTTATAAGCAGATGGCAGAGACAGGGCATAAGTTATTATTTAATGTACGCATGGAACCCCATAATTACATATGAATAATACATTTTTTTTCTGACAGGAATGGGTACTCCTTTGAAACAGCATTGCTTCTCTCTGTCTTTCTGGGAATGTTTGGAGCGGACAGGTTCTATTTAGGTTACCCAGCCATAGGTTTACTGAAATTTTGTACTCTTGGCTTCATGTTCTTGGGTCAGCTAATTGATGTAATATTAATTGCCACCCAAGTTGTTGGACCAGCTGATGGTTCTTCTTATGTCATACCATATTATGGTGTAGGAATAAGTATAGTTAAAAGTGATAACTTCACCTACCGTTTGCCACAGAGTGATTGGTGAAATAAATAACTTGTAAAGCTAATAAAGAAGTTCTTAAAATTATTTATTTTTATAAAAATATTTGTATTATAGTATGGATGCCATCACTTGTTTAAAAGGATCTTTCCGCTTTGTTCCTGAATTGCAGACTTGGCAATGATTAAATGTTAATTTAGGTGAGAACTCATTAATGCAATTATGTTTCTAACTGCTAGACAAAACATAATGGCAGTTAGCAAATTGATACCAATTCATTGTTGTCATAGTTTCAAGACTACCACTATAATTACTATAATACTCAGGCCCAGTTAATTATAAATAAAAATAATAGTTGGGTTAATCATTATTATTATTATTATAATTAATAAAAAGTATATCTTCAATCATTCATAAAAATTTGTTTAACATTGATCCAAGAATAAACAGCTCTTAATGAATTGGTTACCCATCATAGCTAGATACTAATTATTAATTAAATCACTATTTTTTATGAACAATAAATTGTTTACATATTTATTGAGCTAATATTCTAACTACTTGTTAGTTACTAGTAATTAATCATTTACTAATTTTTTACTTTTATTTTTTCCCATCACTGCTGAAAAGTAATAAATAAGAAACATTTTCTTTATATGAACTATTTCTTAAATTCAAAATGAAAATTTATTAAAACAAACATGAAATTTTGTGCTCTAACACGTACTTTAAATCGAATATTTACAATAAGACTTGAAATAGTTAAATTGTTTACTATGGCTGTTTTAATTACTGGTTTTACAGTATTAATGTAATATGTTATTATAAGGGCTGTGAAAAGATTTTTTAGAACTATTTTGTACATTATATTATTAATTAGAAGCTAGAATATTGTCGTATGGAATCACTGTTACCTTTCCTAAACTAATGCAGAAGCATTATTATATATTTCAAACCTTAGCTAATAACAATTATTCCCAGGTTAGAAAATTAGCTTAAAATTGTCTAAAAAATGTATACTTATTAATATGATAGTGATATACTTGGTTTTCATTCTAGGAAATTTTTAAAATGCCATTGAAAAAAAAAAATGTTGACATTTGAAGTAGGTATTTTCATAGGCAATTTGATTATTGATATTCTCTTCTTTCCAACATTATCATTTTGTTAGATTTGCCAGATTATATCTAAGACAGATTATAAACTAGATTTTGTTGATCTGCTTTTCTAGTAAAATATTAGAAACAGTGAAAATTCCTACATTGAATGGATGGTCAAGTTTTGTAGTATGCTTTATTAGTGTGTGGCATGACCCTCAGTAATGATTGATGATACATTTTCAATAATAATAAATGAAAATAAAATTAAGTGTGTCCAGGTTATAGCTTTCTGTTTCAAATTTTATTTGCAATAGACTACAAATATTAAGTCATCAAAAATAATTTCCAGTTTTTTTTCAGAAATTTATTTAGCTTGCATTAAATATCAACATTTATTGATTTATTATGTATTCAGTGCTATTACATATAACCTTCCATCTTACTAGCAGTTTTGTCAATTTCTTAATTGTAAATTATTGTTGGTTTTCATTGGAAGAAATTCGTCAGCTTTAATGTCTTACTCATAATATCTGAAGCCTTTTCCATTATACATGTTTTAATTTAATATAAAATTTTAAGGGACGAAAAAGGGAGCCATCTGTTGGGGTAAGGTTTTGAAGAGTAAAAGAGACTGTCCAAGTTGTCTGGTAAAATAATGATATTTTGGCTATTGACAAGCACAGGATGCTTTTCGAGGAGTTTCTGTTTCACTTTTTCTAGCTGTTGTACCTATTTCTCCACTGTAATTATTAAATTTGACTTAAACTACTCATGATGTATTATACCTCAACAATCCCATCGTGCACACAATTTTTTTTTCTATGAATGTTCACTTTTCCAGTGGACTAGCAGAGGATGCTTTTCAAGGAGTTTCTATTTCACTTTTTGTTGCTACTGAGCCTATTTATCCAAAGTAATCATTAAATTTGACTTCAGCAACTGATGATGAATTATTCTTCAACAATTCCACTATTTGCCTAGATATTTTTTTTCCATGGATCTTTGTTTTTGCTTTGGTAAGGATTGTGGTTTATCCTTATCAAACAACTGTCTTTTGTGGATTATATTGTCATATTTTTTCCATTCCTATTGGTGTTTATTCATTTCTATTGCCTTCCTATTGAAAAAAGGCTTAATTTTTGCCAATATAACAGAATATGGTGGTTAATAAGTAATCAGCATTATTCCATTCTCTCAGATTATTAGATATCCATACTGGGTAACTAACTTGCTGACTATCTCTCATTTCTCCAGGTGGTGCCAAACAGTTAATAGTGTATAGAACCTTTCTAATATATCTCTTGTTGATGACATTGATTCTTCTCCAATATTTTCTCTAAAAGGTTGTCAAGATTGGAGACATCCTGCTCTCAGTTAATATTTTAAGTTGTATTTCCAGAATGTAATTTTGAAAATAAGTTTATAATTACTCAATTATTTATCCTGCCTTCAATAAATAAATTTTATGTAGCTGCATCAGAAGTTATTTCTAACTCTACCTAATGATTTTATCATGAAATAACATGACGAAACATGACATGACATTCTGAATTACCATAGCTATACTCCAATTCTATCAATGAACAGAGTATAATACTTAGGACTTAGTTTTGATAGGAGAATCACATGTTAAGATTATACCTACATTTTAAGAGAAAAAAGAAATAATTTAACTTGTGACAAACTAATGTACTCAGTATTGTAACACCCCTAATTAAAAATAAGACCAAAATTATCTACATAAATACAATACCAATACTTGTATGCACTTAAAAGCATAACAAATCTATGCCACCGCAAAACATTCCCAAAGGACTAAAATCTTTTCAATGTAACTAAGACATTAAAACTAATTATGTGATCACCAGGGTATGGTTATGATAAAACTTTACTCACTGATATGTTTACTGTATTCATACCAATAGGTAATGAGCAGATATGAGTGTACTACAAATGATTTATTGATAAATTTAACAGATCTAATACATTTATTGAAAAAATGGTCATTTCTCAAGATAATTTATAATATAGAAGATAGGCTGGAAGAAACTGAAAAGACCTAGATGAATAATCTTGTTAGAAAAACATGCATGTAAATTAAAAACATGGAAGGGCTGTTGCTTAGTTCGATTTTTCCTCAAGCTTAACATGACATTACCGTAGTTTAATCATTTTATTAGTCCATCTACTAATTACCAGCTGTGTACTTGATAGTTGCAGATTTAGAAATAAAAATGAAAAAGAAATAAACTCTAATTAAAGTCTGTAATTGTCACAAAATGACATAGGTATTCAAAAACATTGTAAGAGATCAAGGAAATTATAATTACTTAAGTAAAATTTTGTATTTACAACTATAAGAATGATGTGATTGATAGTTATTTGTAATTGTCAAACTCAAAATGATTTATAGTGATGGACATATATGGTAATATAGGACAAATCTGAAACTTTACACGCTGTTACTAAAGCCAGATATCTCCATGTATGTACAAAATACTGGACCAAGATCAGCTGGACACATATTATGAAACAACTAAAGAAATCCTGCTCGGAGTTATACATAGGAAAAGAAGGCAGGCCTTAGTATGAGTGGAGTTATAGTTTTGTTGAGGTTGTCAGGAACATGCTGTGGAGGGTGGTGGCTTTGGACTAAGGAAAGATAAAATAATGAAAGTCTTGACTCAGGGATGAATTGTTGAGCTAATGGACAACAAAATAGTTATAATGTACAGAACTAACAGTTTACTGTAAAAATATGCGTTTTGGACCTAGAAAGTTGAATGCTTAAAAAAGAAAATCAGCTAAAGTAATAATACGGCTTAACTAAGTTTAATGCTTATACCACCAACAATCATTATCTGCCTACCTTTCATAAATAAATATCATAAATTGATGATTTCCAGAACTTCATTGTACTCACACCATTATTGAATGCAAATTCACACTGATCCTCTTCTTTGTTTTCTTATGGTTCAACAAAATTTTTTTGCATAGTATTTTTACTTATTATACTCCTTGAGATAGTTTCTCTCAGTTGAATTGAACCCATAGTGATTTTTTAGCATAAGAGTTTTTAGCAGATTGAATTTTAAAAGATCCTGGTACCAATTCCTTAGGTTTAGCCACAAATTTTTCATTGAATCCTGCAGGTCTTGCATTACATTAGTGGCAAACTGGTTAAAGCAAGGCATTTGTGACATATATTTGGAAGGGTTTGGACACAGTCAAACACAATGCAACTATCTATACACATCATTGAAACTCATGGACTGTTTCTTTAAACTTTCACACATGCTCGTAAGTCCTGAGGTCACTGATCTACTCATACAAATTTTCACATTTATACATGAATTGACTGGATTTAAAAAACAAAATCTGGTAGATGTGGCCTTAAAGTTAGGGAGACTATTAGGTCGAAATCCGGTTATCTGTCCTGCAGAAAAAATTACAGATATTTTAACGTATTTATCAAAATTTTCATTATTTCACCGCAACTGCTCAAATAGGACAGTAAACGACAACAAAAGGTCTAGTTTTTCTGACTACTGCTACTGCTTAGAACCATGCTAAAGAAAGTTGGGCAGATATGTCAATTAGAAACAACTTATGTCTAGAAGGATTTTTTTGAATCTATTCCTATTAAATTAATTGTGATTCTGCCAACTATGGAAAAAGCTCAAAAGATCCTTAAAAATGTGATGCATGGAAAAGGACATTTTGGATCTGTTTATCTTGTTCAAGCAAGCAGGAAATATTTTTTTATTTTTTATTTTATGAATGAATATTTCTTTCTATTTGTTTTTTAAAAATCCATAATCATTAAAGCCATTGTTTTCTCTTTTGGAAGCATTCTAAATTCATTATTTTTATTTTTTTAAATGGGATGAAAAAAGGATCAGGATAAGAGTTTTACTATTTGAAACAGAGTGAGAACAGAAAAATAAACTGTTTGTAGTACTACATAGATTTACAGTAGTACAGTAGATTACATTTATAGTATTACATAGATCTGCCACTTCTTTATTGTTGGACTGTGCGAAGGTGGAGGATATTGGTGGTTTGGCTTCTGTGATATTTGATAAATATTCTCTCTATTGTAATCTTAAAAAGAAATTATACATTAAAATAAATTAATATATTTGTAAATATATTTAATATACTTGTAAATATATTTAGTATACTTGTAAACATTATAGTGCAAAATAAATTAATCATGAAATTTTAATACAACATTATTAATAAAACTGATGTTTTTATAAAGTTTTTTTTTTTAATAATTTAGGCATTATTTAGTAGTAAGTATAAAAATATTTATTTTTTCTGATTATGGATAGAAGAAAGTTTACTGTAATTTTTTTCATATTTTGTGTTTATAGATAAAAACTGTTTTGTTTTTATTATGTACATATTTATTTTATTATCATGCATGTACTTATTACACAATTATATGCTTATGATGGTCTTTTAATTTTTTGAACTATATTCTGCCCCTCACCCATATTGGTTTTTGTTATAGATACCTTTGCTGTCTTGTGTAAATTTAGTTAAGTATGTAGATAAAAAAAATATTATGTAATTGGGTTACTCCAGAATAGCAATAAAAAAAAACAAGGTATATGCATTATCATTAAGAAATATGCAAGAAACAATTAGGGTATTATAATCATTACTGAACGAAAATGGGAGGAGGAAAACAAATTAATTCTTTCACTCATTTAAAATTTAATTATTAAAAAAATTATTGTCTTCTAATACTGTAACATCAATAACAGAAATTAAAATTCTCAGATTAGCAGGTATTTATTTGAAATGTGATAAGATGTTGGAAAAGGAGGGATTTGAATGAGGATAGGGAAGAAGTATGGCAAATATCAGTAGGGGAAGAATTTCATTAGGTAGAAGAATGGGCAATTAAATAAGCAAGAAATTTTTGAATGATTTGGTTCAATGGAAAGGGGTATAAAAATCAGAAATATGGGATCTTGCTTGCTGGAATTGAACTGAGGGTTCGAACTTTAGATACAGGAAGGGTGATGTTTGATGGGTGTTAATGGTTTATAGATGAAGAACCACTTTATCTTGTGATGGTTTTAAAAGAAACATGAGAATGCCATGAGGTATCGAAGACAAATCTTGAACAGTAGTTCATGATTTGCTTTAATCTGGATAGAGGATTCGAGCACAATTAGGGTGACCATAGCCTTGGTGAAAGCGGGGGATATGAGGAGAATATGTGTAGGCTGTTGGAGGAGGATTGACCGTCGGGAAATTTGGGAAGTAGAGGGTTTCCAAAACACAGTTTGGTCAATAGTAATGCTCAAGTTTTTGTTGGAAGACCAAAACGTGAAAAGATAGGACTCTATCAGAGGATTGGTAAGACCCTGAACCTATGTAAGAAAATGCTGTGAGAGAACTTCATTGACGAGTTGGACATTGGATGATGAGCAGGGCGAAGAAGGGTGCTACTCTGAGGAAGTTCTTCCCCACCATCTATGCAAGATTAAAGGCTAAGTGGACCTTCCTAGATTACTGGATCTCACAGATCCTAACAAGACATGGAGGGTTCCAGGGAGAGCTGCAGATCTTCAAAAAGAATATTTACCCCCCTGGTTGATGAAACGTAAAGTAAATTAGATATTTGTGGATGCACTATTCTTTTAAGAGGTTCATTTCTGAACCTTTCTAATTGTTTCCTGGAAATTATGACTGGGTCTAGCCTGTAGATGTTGGGTTAAAGTTTGTGTGTATTAGGATGAACGTTAAGTCTTTTTTCAAGAGGCAGGAAATACTAAATTTTGGTGTGAAAATTATAAATGGAGAGGACCAGCAGGATTTCTTGGCATAGATATGTGACATCATTTTGAAGTAAATAAGGTCTTTAAAAGAGATATAATTAAAATAAAAATTATTGTTAAATGATGGTACTACAGAAATATGGGAAAGAGGGAGTAGAGAAATATTGGAGGCGGCAGATACCCAGTATGAATTCAATTCATACTTAACAAAGAGTAAGAGTTTGTGAAGGAGTTAACATTTTGATTTAGAATCAGGAAAAAAAAAGGGAGCAGCTCTGCATGAGCTGTAGTATTTCACTCACTCGCTTGGACATTGAAGAGATTGGAAGTGTAGATGTCTATCATGAAATAAATAGAAGGGCAGGAATAGATTTCATCCCATTTCAAGATCAGATATGTTTTTACAGATTTGGACATTAGGTTGTGGAAAGTTATGATTTTGGGAAAGATTGATGAAGTTTGGATATTGTGTGATGTTTGATTCAGGACAAGAAATAGACATTGGAAAGAGGAAAGGAGGTTCTTCACTGAGTTGATGATATGTAGGTCCAAACAAATTATTTAAATGAAATAAAAGCAAGAATGGTGGGTAGGAAGAAATAGATTGAGGAAATTTCCTTGTAGATTTTATCATTGTTGTTTGAAAGGAAGTTGGTCATCAGATCACCAGAAATATTTTTAACAGTGTAGAAAGAAACAGTAGACTCATCTTCAAAAGAAATCTACAAAGGGCTAAACACCACAGCGTACATTTGAGGATGTGCATTGCCAGTTATCTCAATGAAATGAAACTCAATGTACGGATGATCTAATTGAGATGAGATATCTAATACTTAGGAGTGAAAGTTTTGGGTAAAATACTGGGTTGAAGGACATTTTAAAACTTCTCTTTATAGAAATATAAAATATATATATAGATATAATTTAAAATATATATTATATTCTCTTTGATATCCATAATGAGGCTGTTCACAACTATGAGTATGTCAGAGGTAAATGGTACATTACTTAATCATTGATTGACTACTCCTAGAGAGATTACCAATGTTCTAATGATTAGGCTGGTTTTTTCTACTGTTTGTGTTTCAGGAAACATTATTTTGTTTAAGACTGGAATACCTCAATGTTGTTATCATGCAGAACACCATACATAGTAGTCCATAAAGAGTTACTGTGTCATCAGTTTTTCTCATGTTACATGAACTATGGTATAATGGGTGAATTGTTTGGCAACATACAGGTGGAAAGCCCTATATCACAATAAAAAAGTTGTATATTAATTTACTTGCAAAGAAGATTTTCCCTTAATAATTACATTTTATTATTTTCAATCAAATTAGGTTCACCTTCATCTAAAGGTGTCTCCTACATCAACAGTGAATTTGATTGTACCAAATGTAATTTGAATCTTAAACTTAAGCAAGTTATTCTAATGTGAATTCTGTATTAATTTTGTTTATTATTTCTTAAGTATATGATTCAGTTATTTAATTATATAAATATTAGTTGCATTTTTGTTAATTCTTTTCTTCTTCAACTGTATATTATATATATACTGTTGAAGAATGTTGAGAAAAATTTAAAAAAAAACTAATGTCCTGGAAGAATCTCATTTTCGAGATGGGATCAAAGCATTAGAACATCGCTGGACTAAATACATTAATCTAAAGGGAGACTATGTTGAAAAATAAAAGCAGTTCCACTGAGGTAAGACACTTCTTTCTGGTACATTCCGAGAACTTTTCAAACCACCCTCATATAGGTGTGTGTACATGATTTTGATTATTTGGTTTTGCTCAATTTATCTACATCATTCAATAATTACGGAAAAATAATAAACTACAGGTATCTTTTGCAGAAATTTTACTCCTGCATTGTCAATTGTTAAAAACAAATTAAATTGTTATAAAAACCCACTAAATGGATACATGTTTATAAAGAAATATAAAAAAGTATAAGAAATGTACATAAATTACTGACTAATATAATTTTTGAATGCTCAATCTACAAGTCTGTTGGTACTAGATATCTTTAGGACTTTTACCTGGCTAATGATAGAGACTTTCACTGCTATAGTCAACAGCTAACGAGATAATTTTTAAAATTGTCAGTTGGGCTATCCATAGCTCAGGTGGTTAGGAGCCATCTTACTAATCTAAGATCTCCTGGCAGTGCCAGTTCAAATTTGGCCTGGGGCGTTGACTTTTTTATTGAGTGGCGGTCCCACAAAATGAAAAACTTGACCCTTGGGGGTTGGCCATGGTTAGGCCAAAAAAAAAAAAGATTGTTAGTTTCATTAATGATATTTTATTATAAACAGTATAATGTGCTAAAATCAGCACGACTTTGCCCTACACTCAACATCACAATGTAGAATAATAACGGGTCAAATATTATTCTCATTTCATTTTATGCATGAAGATATAAGACAAAATGCCACTCGTTCAGCTCAAAAATAAAAACCTCACTCGCCTGAATATTTTTTAGGAAGCTTTGATGCCATGCACAAACCAACATAGGTTTTAGACTAATATAGGATAAATCTGTATCAATAGGTTAAAACACTATCTCAATTATGTTAAAAGCTATCATAACAAAAAAAGTACTTTTGCGCAGGTTTTTCTTCTTTTTCTACATATTAAACCATAAGGATTATTCCAATAATTTTTTAGCTTGACAAGGGTGCTGTTAAATTATTTTAGGCTGACAAGGGTGCCATGAAAATTTGGGAACTGCTGCAGTATAGAAATATAATACCCATATTTTACCTCTTACCTCAATTGTATTGGATTAAACACTAATTAATCAACAACTCTTATGGACAATAAAATACTACTACAGCATTAGTCTTCAAAATTTTAAAAATAGATTAGTTATTGAACACATGACTTTAAAATATTTGATTAAAATGAAACTTTTTATAAATTTATAACAATAAAGAAACAATATAATATAACATTCAAGGAAATAAATACCCCTAAAATTATGAAGATAAAGATATTAAATTCAAGTATATTAAAAACAATGAAGTATACCTGTAAGAAATCAAGGATTTCAATAAAATCAAATGAATAAAAATCATAAAATTTATTTTATATAAATTATTTGTAGTAAACTACAATGGAAAAAATAAATACAATAATAGGAAGAAATTGAGCAAGGCTTTAACATTTATACCAATATCACATAGCTTGTATAATGAAACGAAGCAAAACACTTAAGATTTATAATTTTTACAAAGTAGAGACAATAACACATTAGATATTGCTGATTACTTTGAAATGTGAGTATATAATAACAATTAAAAAAAAAAAAAAAGGTCAGTATTATAACAATCTAATGATGACATGTTTTAACTACTATATACATATTAAATGACAATACATAAATTAAGGATGTCCCCAAAACAAGAAAAAAATTACAAAATCATACTACAGATTTTTATAATTTTGACAATTTCATAAAACAACATGATTTAGAAGGCCTTAAAAACGTGATGATAATAAAAAATTCATGAACAAATGACACAACAGGTTATTAAACATTAATTTTGTATTGTTAAGTTGTTTCAACAAATAAAACAATAAATAAATAAATAGGTCAGTATCATAACTATCTAATGATGACATGTTTCAACTACTGTATACATATTAAATGACAATACATAAATTGAGGATATCCCCAAAAAAAGGAAAAAAATTACATAATCATACTACAGATTTATAATTTTGACAATTTCATACAACAACATGATTTAGAGGGCCTTAAAAACGTAATGATAATTAAAAATTCATGAACAAATGACACAACAGGTTATTAAACATTAATTTTGTATTGTTAAGTTGTTTCAACTAATCAAAACAATACATTAGATATTGAGGGTAATATCAAAACATGATTAAACACAAACAAAATGAGTTGAATAAAATTAAATTGGAATTTAATGAAAAAAAATATTGTTTCAACAAATTGAAATGAAAATATAAAATATGAAGTGAGAACACACTACTGTATACATATTAAATGACAATACATAAATTGAGGATATCCCCAAAAAAAGGAAAAAAATTACATAATCATACTACAGATTTATAATTTTGACAATTTCATACAACAACATGATTTAGAGGGCCTTAAAAACGTGATGATAATTAAAAATTCATGAACAAATGACACAACAGGTTATTAAACATTAATTTTGTATTGTTAAGTTGTTTCAACTAATCAAAACAATACATTAGATATTGAGGGTAATATCAAAACATGATTAAACACAAACAAAATGAGTTGAATAAAATTAAATTGGAATTTAATGAAAAAAAATATTGTTTCAACAAATTGAAATGAAAATATAAAATATGAAGTGAGAACATTAAAGTTAGAAAAAAACATATCAAAGTTCATTGTGGTACTAAACAACAATTATGAAACAGTTACATCAATTTAAGAAGTAAAATTTCGATCGGATGACAGAACACTGTTTTAACAAATAAAACACAACATTAATTTCAAAATTATAAACTTATCGCTTATCAAATACAAATATCACATTTGAGCTATCACAGTTTCAAGGATTAATAACTATCTCCCAATTTTCTTTTCAGCATTATTTACATTCCATCACTGATAAAACTATCAAAAGAAGAAATTCTAAGTACTATTAGAGTTCACTCGGAAGAGAACTGTTCCTCTGGTAGAATAATACATATGCTGCAGGACTCTGAAAATAAATAATACAAATTAATTGTGTGTTCACATTTAAGTCGTAAAAAGTTGACTTTTGATTGATTTATAAAAATATTATTTAAACTCCTGATTGGATTACCAGTCAAAAGAAAAATTATAAAAATAGAAAATTTAGAAGAAAACAATGAAGTGATACTATACAACAGAGATTTTGATTTTCTATACCATCTTCAAAATATCCAAACACTCATTTTTCTGAGTAACTAAAAACATAATTTATCTCAAGTTATGTTAACAATGTTTTTGTTTTAATTAATCAGAATTCAAAAACCTCCATACATTCTTGGTCTTGCAATCATTTATACATTCTTAGAACACACGATTCCATGTTTTTAATGTCTTGTTTTACAATATTAAATGATTTTTCTTCTTCATTTTTATCCATATAAAAAATGATATCTTAGTAAATCTGTTCTTTAAGGAATGAAAAACATGAAATACCAAAATTAGCTAAATAAAATGAGACTCCTTTTCGAAAATTATATTTTAGTCAAATTTAGGCCCATAATGGATTTCAGGGCTCAATTGACTTGGAGGCAACAAAAAAGTCTTCTAGCAAAAAATGACTCCAGCTAGTCATTTTCACAATAATTCTTATCTTTATAAACAGTTCCTGATATCAGTCTGAGACACTGTCCAACCTCAAGGGTTTATCTTCGCCTCTAAGAGGTGCCATTCCTCAATGAGCCAATCATAAACTTTTGAATAAGAAAAAATGATTTATTAATGTCTACATCAAAGGAGAGGAACAAAGTACGACCAAATGGTTCTTATTTTAATATCCTGGAATTTTAGTTCATTAAAAAATGTAGAAGAAAGTTTATGTTATCTTATAAACCTATTAGACCAAAACAAATTGTCAATTAGTGCTGCCTTTCCAAGTACAAAACCCTTTTATAATTTCACCATTGATTAATATTAAACATAAATGATATTTTTACTTAAGTTATTTAATAATGAAATTGACGATGCTAATAAACTAATTACATACGATGTCAATTTGTATATAATTTAGATTTGAATACTTAACATAACTCTAGGATAAAAATCATCAGAAGACTGTCTCACACCATTCAATTTTTCATTAAAAATTTATTAAAGAAACTTTTAGTGACCAGCACCATATTCATCCATAACTAAGAAACTTATTTATTTATAGCCCTTCCAGAGTTTAGTTAGTCATTAAAATTAAGCTTGAAGATAATAATTTTTGGCTGACAGCTGATATAAATATACTTTTTGTAAACAAATATTTATTTAATTGATAGGTTAATGTATTAAATGTTAAAGGAAAATGATTTGGCGAGTTACTAAAATTCATCATTACCAATTTTTCATTTAGCACAAAATAAACTCCTTCATCAATCCATTTGAATTAGAAAATTGCTGATACTTACAAGAATGTCCTCGCTCCTAATGGGGGAGACATTGTCATCATCAAAACAATACCATCTATTTGTAGTTTTGTTTTTACAATAAGCAGTATCTATAAATAATATTAGTAATTTTAATCACTAATATAATAGAAACATCTAATCACACCATATATAATTTAAGGCAACTATAAGGACAAAAATTACAAAAAAACTTACAATGACCTCCGGTCAAAGTACCATAGTGGTTTATAACACCTATTAGATCATATTTTACGTCTTGCTCAGCAGGATTTATTATATACTTGGTTAAACGCAAATTCGACAATGGGAATTCCACCAGTGAATCAATTTTGTCACCTCCCTTAGTAAAGGAGAAACGTTTAAGTTGAATGATAAATATATTGGGTAATTTCCATAGATCAAATTTCTTAGTCACTCTTCGGTCTTTCTTGCATGTTGGACAATACCTGTTAAGAAAAATAAAAATTTGAAATAAGTTACACATAACAGAGGTTAATTATTTAATATAGAATAAAATTAATAAGAATTGAATAATCAAACATTTTAACAACTAATCATATCTGAAGACATGCCTAACTAAAAATGATGGTTTATTTTTAGTAGGCACAAAACATGGCAATAATTTATCGTGACTGGATAGTGTGAACTCTAATAAATAAAATAAAAATAGAAACTAGGGGAAGGAGATGAACCAATCAAAATGAAGACTTAAGGTGAATTAAAGATAACTAAAGTAGGTGTAGACAATAACACTTTGTTTATAAACAGTGACATACATTTTTCAAGGGCAATCATTATTTTCAGTTCATGATGAAGTTATTGCGGAATAAGGATAAAAATATGGATTGTAAATAAGCAAACAAGAATAAATCATGATACTAAAAAAATAATTAAAAAGCTTAATTAATTATTTGAAAGCCCTGAAATACTAATATTGATAAATTTGTCTATTATTTGAAAATATAAAATTATGAAGAAAAATACTAGCTGGTAATTTCCGGATTTTTTCTTTTTCTTAGGTTGCTTTTACACTATTTCTTAATATAATAATTATATTATATCGTTAAGATTGAAATGTAAATGCAAAACCATTGGACTTCAGAACAACTCACTGAAAAGAAAATCTAATAAGTAAACTTCCAATGGGTGGATTGAGACATAAAGGGAAAGGTTGTTTCAAGTTTGATCTAATAAATTTGGTTTTAATGGATTCAGTATATGGAACTCTAAAGGCAAAAATAGTCCTGGAACATCCAAAATATTCATGGGTATCCCCAAGTAAAGTGTAAATGCCTATTTTTCCCGAAGTAAATAGGTCCACCATTTGAATCTCTAATTGTTGGGGATGTTAAAAGTCTTGATACAGCTAGTATGTTAAAATTGGTCATGATGTGGTCAAAGGGTATAACTTAATATATTGGAGCTCTAAAAGAAGTGATTTAATGATTCCAATTAAAAAAAAAAAAAGGTTAAAGACAGATTAAAATAACTATCTGGGAATGAGAGTCTCATTCCTTTACCGTTATGAAGTATTTTAACTATTTCTATCGAGCCCAATTACACAATGAGAAAATTATTTAACACTAACAATTAGGACCAAGTTGTAAATGATTTAACTATTGATCAATGTTAATTTTTAATATTATTTTTCTTTTGGTAAATATCAAAATATTGAAGTGTAGTTAACCGTTTGTACACGAATTTCAGAAAGATAAAAATGTATTGATTGCCATAAGTCGTTAAATATTTTATTTGAATAGGGAGAAAGTACAAAGTCAATCTAGAAAGGAAGTGCATGTCTGAAGTATTAAATATAGTCCAAGTTAGTAACTTTAATACAGAGAAGATTGAGATCCATTAGTATTTTCTCAGAACAACCCCATCGACCTATCTAGTCAGATCTAATCTCTCTAGCTGACACTAAAATTTAGTTAGATGGATTAGATGAGACTGGATGGGCTTAGTCTGAGAAAGCCCTTAAAAATAATTATAATTATAAGTTGCTATTCATATCGCAAAAGGTTTAATTCTGGGCAGTAAAGTATTCATATGGAAATTATTTAAACATACTACTAATAAACAGGAGGATGAAACAAAAAAGTAAGTCATAACATAAATATAGATATAAAGAGGGTATATTGTAAATGCCATTTATGGCATTATCTTTTTTTTCAGAAAGAAAAAGCTAATGTGATAAAAATGAGAATTACAAATATAAACATGGATGAAACAAATAAAAAAGAAAAATAATGAAAAGAGGAATTATAAAATCCAAAGAAAGAGACTTAAAATAAAATAAAAATATTTACATAATATAAGTTAACTAATATAACATAAATATTCAATATACCAAGTGTTTTCAAGTCCTAATTTTTCACATGTCGTGAAAAGGTCGAAGCAATCGCTGATATTTAATTTTGGTTTGTCCCTGGAGTGGCTTAAATGAAAGTCGGGTCCATAATCTGGAGATTTTTCAGTGTAATACATTTGTTTTTGTTCAACAGTTAATTGAACCAACAGAATTTTACGGCTGATAAGTTTTAAAGTATCTCCTAAATTTACCAATCCTAAAAATAACAAACATTCATATTTTAACAGATACAAATATATATTTTAAGATACATATTTCATCAACTGGGAAATAATAGGATAAAAGAGATGCACCAACACCATGTATGTTAAAAATTCTTACTTCAGAAAAATATGAACTATTAAAGTTTACCATCACAGATCACCACAATATATACCTTACTTCTTATCCTCACATAAAAACATTAAGTAATGTTTAAGTTTAAGAATTGCTTTTAATCTTCTTCTTTTAATAATTTAATTTAATTATTTAACTTCCTTTGTAAAAAAATAAAATAAAAAATATGGATGTTGCATCAATACTTTTAAATGCAGTAGAACCCTAATAATTTGTATTGTCAAGGCTCTGAGAATTAAATATGGATTAAAGAGATATTCAAATGATATAGGTTTTTATTTTCAGAAGTAAAAAATTAAAAGTATGAAATAATAAAATTAATATAGTTAAATTTAGACAAAATTAATACAGAATTTTATCATTTAATATGTTCATGAAAATCAGTTTTTTCCTTTAGGAGTAACCTTTGAAGATAATTTTTGTGATGCCTTGCAATGACTTTGTCAGTTGTTCAGAGCGGAAAATGTGTCAAAACCAACATCCCATTTCCATTAACGTATTCAGATAAAACCAAAATTTCCTCGTAATTAGGATCCCTGCTACCACTAACCCATCGTCAAGATGGATCAGATTTAGAATTAAGGGAGTTTCTTCATTTTGAGAAAGTCTATTCCACTGAGAGTACTTAATAAACAATCATAATGTTAAGTAACTGTAAATAAGCGTTCCACCTTCAGAAATGAATAAGCCAGAAAACAATTCCTAATTGTATCACCAACATTTTGCCACTGTCAGCAATCGATACATCTAAGAAAAAAAAAGGCGATTTTAAGCTTCTTTGAGCACTCAATGCTGTCAAGGATTTGCTTAACTATTACGTGGCAGAAATTTTTTTTTATTATGTCCAGGTCTTGAGGCTGCATACTACAGTTTGTGTTGCCAGGCAAAAATAAAACAAACAAGGATTGATAAGGTACTGTTTTGGGCTATACATGTATCAATGCAACAAACACAAACACACACAAGAGATTCCCTACTTGTGATTCTGTGGATGAAACAGTGAAACATTTGTTCTTCCATTGTCCAGGCTCTGCTCAAGAAAAGGAAGAGCTGAACATGAGACTGGGCAGGAAATCAGTTCCAGAAAACTTAGTCTCCTTGATGATGACTGTAGTAAGCAGGAAAATAGGAGTGCTGCAGCAGACTATGCAGTGCAAATTGAAAGAAGGCTCAGAGTACAAGAGCGAGAAAGAAGAGGCCAGGCAATGGCCTAGCTGAAATAAGCTCTACAAAGAAGATTTAGGTAGATAACCTTTCAGCCCCATGAAGTAAAGCTTGAAAGCGGTTCCACGAGGTGGTAAAGAAGAATTGGGAGGTAGTTTTTTTAGTGAGTAGGAATCTCACACTGTTGTGTAACTTTTATTGTTGCACTTCATCTAATGAAAGATTTTTCCTCTACAAAAAAAAACAAAAAACATTTATCTATATAATTTTTATTGGAAGATTCTTACCTGCAATATTGCATACACAATTATCATCATCATCGAATTCTATTCTGACTGGTGTACAACTAGCAGTCACACCTATATCTAGAAGATATAGAGGTGGCACAAAGATTGTAGGAGGAAGATCACTGTCTGACGATGAATTACTGGGATCTAAAATAAAATAATCAGGCTTAATAAAAGTGTTTAGATTATGTTTTACAAATAAAAACATAAAAACTGAAAAATTAAAAGACTTAAGTTTATTTTTTTGTAAAATTTAAAATGTAGTTACATTAGAGATTAGCAAAGAGAACATTATAAATTGGATGAAAAAGGATAGGAGAAAGAACCAATATTCCAAGCTTCTTGGATACTAAAGAACGGGAACTAAAATAATCATGATAAAAATAAAGTATTTATAAAATTGCAAATTATGCAATGGCCGATGAATGTCATAATTGTAATAAATTAAAAATAAAATTTCAATGAGCAGATAACTTACTAAAAACTATTAAGGTAACTTAATGAAGTATATAGACAAGTTATATAATGATGTTAAAAGAGGATTTTTCAAAAACTATTTCTATATAATTAAAATAATAACACAGCTCCTGAACTAACTAAATTAATTAATTAAAAGTTTTATTTTAAAGAGGTAAGAAAACGCCCATAAATATACAGTGAAACTTCTCTTATGCAAACATACTGGGGAATGATGATTTCTTTGCTGAGAGCAAAGTTTTTGAAATACAATCTGGAAAAGCATAAGAAATAAAATGAAAGTTGAATTTAAAAAATGTAACCAAAAAAAGTGCTCAAACAATTATAGTAATTTTCTTTTAATAATCATACATGTACACCTATATGCAATAAATCCATCTAATGTATATAATTAAAAAATATAAATGCATATAATAAATAAGTAATTATGTTTAACTTTAAGGCTCTAAGTAAACTATAGTCTTATAGCTCTAAGTAAACTAACTTATAATATATCAATTTTTACGGTCAACTATATATACATATATAAATTATTTAATTTGTAAGCACTCTAAAAAATTAATAAAGTGGCCTTGTGAAAGATAGAAATGTTTTTGCCAGATAACCTATTTCATTTTTTTTTTTCAACCACTCACTAACCATTTTGGCGTCTACTAACACTACTTCTCCACACAAAGTTTTGTGTTCAGCTTTAAATTAGTCCAATGAACTGCTGGGTTATATGAATTTGGTTTGTCCTAATCCTTAGGGGGACTTTCAATGCCTTTTCCCTAATCAAAGGTCCACTAATCAGAATGTTAAGTGTCTTTGCAGAACAAAACCATTCGTACACCAACAGTCAAGAAAGTTTTCTGTATTTCCCTTCATAGCTGAATACATTACTTAGAAAAGTAGTTTTTAAAAACTACTTCTTCCTCATAAAATAGGCACAAAACACAAATGGTATTGGTATTAATAGGAAGAGCAGAGGTTAAGCTTTTCAACGGTTGCAGTAATATTGGATTTAAGTAAAATCCTAAGGAGTAAAACATGTTAGCATTAAATCCGACATCAGGAAAAAAAAAAAAAAAAAAGATTTTCTATTTCATTAAAAAATTCTTTAGGAAAACTTTACTTGGATCTTTTGGATTAGGGTACAAATTTTATATACTTGAGCTAATTAAATATATATATATATTTTTTTATTCTATACAAAAAACTAATCGATCAGCTTATAATACTTTTGAATACATTTTGAGCAAAGGGAGAAAACGAAACATTAAAAATTGGATAATTATTTTTATAATTACTAAAATTATACATATATATTTTTTTCAGCTCTAAGAAAGCATTGGCAGAAACCCGTTAGACACTTGTTCAATATCATTCAACCTAGTACCACCAAAAAAAGTTTCATTTAAATCACTAATTCCATGTTCAAGGCCTCTCCTTATTATTGTAAATTGTTAATACTGCAATGACCAGTAGTGTTCTAATTAGACCACATGAAGGTATAAATATTTTCATTAAGTACTTAATTACTAACTAAGAGCTTAATTCATTGCATCACCAGTATTGCACAAAACACAGTGGGGCAAAAGGGAATGAACAGATTACAAAATTAGGTAAAAAGGGGATTATAGGTTAATTATTATTACTTGTTCCCAAAATACTGAAAATTGGCCTGTACCTACCCTAGTTTATCATAAACTGGTATCAATACAACGTCAGAAAGACCTGAAGATGTATTTTATGGAAACAAAAGAAGTTCAGCAGAATCAACTGGATAATAGTTTTGTCATGTGGAGAAAATGGATAAATTTAAATGCAGAATGTTGAGCGCAGCAGTTAGGGACCATATTGAGGTTTACTTGCTCAGCTTAATACCTATAGCAAAACAGGTCAGTCTAATGTTAATGAGAGATTTTTTTTTTTTTATCAGACTTTTGAAGTTTAATTTAAAGGTTTTGAACTTCAACTTACTAGTTAATCTCAGAATGCTTAGCTTTATTATTACTAAAAGAGACTAGAATGAATGAATTTAGCTTTGGTTAAGCAGAAGCTAGTTAGTTATATGTAACCAGAAACAATTCGCATTTGTAAGAATAATCTATAACCTACGTAAGCATAAGTAATTTTCAAGAGCTTGATGTAATTAAGATTAACTCTTCTTCTGTACATTGCCTTATCCATAAACATTCAGGCTGTTATATTAACAGCTCACTGTTATCAGAGCTGAGTCCATCAGTCAAGGAAACTACTTGCCACAAGATGGGTCACTAGTGTAAACCAGACATGATGAATAGGTAAGCATTACATTACTTTTTTACATATATGTTTAACAAACCAAGACAATAATACAGTAAAGGTGATACTCATTTCTAAGGGGGAAAAATAGTAAAAAAGCCCACAAGATCATGGATATGTTATGCTCAAATATATTATCCAAAAAATGATTTGAATTTGAACAAACTTATGTATGTGTGAGTGTTTGTGTATACACACACACACACACACACACACACACACACACACACACACACACACACACACACACACACACACACACAC
>NW_027105010.1:792334-806500 GCF_000696795.3 Halyomorpha halys | reverse complement strand
TATATATATATATGAGCTTTTCAGTTGACAGGAGAACCAATTTCATAAAATTATTCTTAGTATTTTTTCAATGTTCATTCTATAACAATTTAATACTGAATAAATGCCAAAGAAGAGATTTTACATTTTGTAATGAGAAATGTTATTAAAATTACTATAATGTAAACTGCTGATATTAGAGTTATTTAATCTATCAAAAGAAAGGCTCATTCCGAAAATTAGTACGAGAAACTACTGCCATAGTGAATAATATAAAAAAATTGGTTCTGAAATGAGGGAGGATTAAGTTCAACTAAAATTTTTTTATATGTTGCCAAGACCAGAATCAGTGGCAACAAACTAGGTTTGCAGCTTTGAAAGACCTGTCAGCCTTATTTTTTGAAAGAAATAGTTTCTAAATAACTATGAAACTATGCACTAGATAGAAAAACTGATACAATTGAATTTTAAAGTGGATAAAAATTTGCTACAATTTCAGACCAAAATGAGCACTACATGACCATTACTTTCTAAGATACAGCTTAAAATGACCATTTTTGCCATAAAGTAAAAAATGTTAGTATTCGTCGGTTATTTAGTGAAATATAGTCAAAAAGATTCTTCCTAAAATATTAGGACAATAGAATAAAATATAAGTATATTTAATTATCTATAATTTCAGTCCATAAGAGAATGGTCAGGATTAGCGGTTCTCTAAAACTGGCAGATATTTAAAAAAATTAAGAAGATTTAGATACAAAAAAAAAAAAAGAAATGAATAAAAATCGTTCTTAATACTCTAATTAAGTTCTTAATACTCTATTAACATAAATCCATTGTTTTAAAAATAATACAATATACCTTAAACTGGCTCTCTTGGTTTATAGGTAAAGGCAGCGAGAGACTAGAAAATGGGTCAAATGCGACACTCAGGTATTCACAATGGGGGCAAATAACTCGAGATTTCAACAACCCATGGAAATTATCAACAATGATTGAATCATTCCGAAGTTTATAGTTGTTCCAAGACTGTAAAGCAAAGACCTGAAAGAAAAAGATTTTTTTTTATTGAAGTTAAATTCAGGGATGGAACAAAAAAATTATTGCAAGATGAATTCTAATAAATGATTAAAAAAATACATATAAAATAAATCAATGAAAAACATTGATGAATTCTCATTCTCTTTAAAATTTTTAAAGATTTTACATGAAAAAAATTTTTACCAAAACATATTTATGATGGAATTCTGACTTTT
The DNA here is from genome assembly GCF_000696795.3 of Halyomorpha halys. Lineage (NCBI taxonomy): Eukaryota > Metazoa > Arthropoda > Insecta > Hemiptera > Pentatomidae > Halyomorpha > Halyomorpha halys. The sequence continues at coordinate 805,265 of NW_027105010.1, read as the reverse complement.
CTGGGTTAAAAAGGAAATTTTCAATTGTAATGGGATAAATAGATATTAGGCTGTACTACAATAAATTTAATACAAATATTTTATTCAGTTTTTAAATGAAATATTTTAGTTTAGAAGAGTAATTGATCGGTATTTGAATAAGACAATTATAAATTGTTTAAGAGCAAAACTACAATTAAAGTCTTGTAAGAACATTTAATAAAAAACAATTAGAAGACAAAGTTTCTTATGTCCATGCATGAAAAATCATCCCAGATTCATTTTAACTAGTTTAAAAATAAATACACATTAAATCTTATAAGTTTTACATTTATAAAGGCTTTCCCAAGGCTATTAATAAGAAGAAAGCATAATAGGATTTAAATTGAAACAAAACTATAAAATTTAATCAAGCAGCCACTCAGCCAAAGTTGAATTAGGAAGTATGCTAATAAAAGAAATCTTACCTGATCTTCTTCACCTTGGTAATCCTTATTTGGTATGTAAGGTTTGTTCACAATTCTGTTTAGATCTTCATGCAACCCATCCAGGAGGAAAGTAAGCAATTCCTGAGCATCATGCTGAGCACAACCACAAAATTGCCCATTAAATTTGCCCACCTGGACCTGCAATACGAAACAGAAATTTTTTTATTTAATGTGCCAATTATATTTTACTATGTTTTGAGTTTAAGTTTTTAAAACACATAACTATATCATAAGGATGTTCTTTCTTCCTCTATAAGAATTATGTATCAACTTCCTCATTTTATTATTTATTGTTTCCAATAGCGAACTTTTGTGATTGAACAAGAAAAAACACTTGAAACTCTCTGCTCAAGTAACGCTACTAAAAGTTATATAATACAAAATAGCACCAATTTTTTCATCAACAGTAAAATAATAAAAAATATTCTTATTATATCATACTATTTATTGTAACTAGTAGTCCACTGAAAGATACTATGGACTAGTGAAAACATTTAGTTTTAAAGGTACTTCAATGTATTTCAACATAGCTATTTATTTCAAATAAACAAAATTATTGTTACTTTTTAGAGAAAGACATTTTAAAAATTACACATCTAAGTCCTTTCAGACTACTTCAATGATGATAAAACATAGCTGATAATTAAAGACCACTTAATTGTAAAATAGATATAACAAATTTATCAATACTGTTAGAGCTGTTTTCAAGAAAATGGCATTTACTGCAAGTCTAATGTAATAATAATATGGCTGTAACATCCCAGACATGTGTCTATCTTAAATAAGTAATTTGAGTTTCTAACTTTTTTGTTTCTGAACTAGGCAATTCACACTCATATGTATGTACCCAACTTCAACTCGAGGGATCTTAAATCGGCTTTTTTTTTTTTTTTTTTTTTTTTTTTAAAAACTGATCAAAATTTTTCAGAATTCCTATCCCCCTCCCCTTAACAAAAAGGAGGTCCCAGTATGCATATTTACCCCCCTTATTTTTACAATTGGGAATCATGTTTTGAAGTCAACTGGGTCTGGAATTTCCAAAAGGATAGGGTATTTTATTTTTAGATTCTGATAGTAAATCAGATTTTTTTTAGATGTCATAATACTGGGGAATTTTTTTGGTGTCCTGAAGGCGTAAATTGCCAAGAGTGGTAAACAATTATTTTATAATTCAATTCTGCATCACAATTACTGGGGTATTAATTTATTTAAGGTTCATCATCATGACATCCATTTTAGTCTCCTAACTGGTAGAGCAAACTCAAATATGTATTCTTAAATAAAATTGAATTGTAAAATGATGTTTGATTTTTAGCACCATTTGCAAGTAATTGGTCAAAAACCTAAAGATATTGTTTGTGCTTTTTGGCGATTTATAACTTAAGGTGATGTTAAATTATAAAGAATTATCTTGGAATCTGATTTACCATGATAACCCATGGTTTATAAGTACCCCATTTCATCAAAAATTTCAGAATTAGGTACAGAAAAACTGAAGATTAGAAAATATACAATACCCTCAAAAAATAGAACACATGTCACTGTGCGATCTGAATATATGTATACATATATCTAAATTCCAAAAATTGTTTAAATTAATAATTATATATATACAAGAGCACACAATAAATTTAAGCAAATATATGAGTTTAATATATACATATACCAAAAATTGTTGAAATTAAGAGGCCAAACAACGTATGTATGTATACAGAATGTATACAGCGGCACACAGTTATATGAGTATTAGTTACATGAGTTTAACATTGTTTTTACTTTCAAAACTGCAGTAATTTCTTCCCTATACTATCTATTTTGAATAAAGAAGGTTCAAGACTACACTTCCTGTTTTTTCTAGAGTTCTGAGAGTTTCAAAATGAAACATGATAAATATATTACAAAAGACTTTAAAATGCATCATCTAGAAACAAATACTTTTGTTAAGAAGTTAAAAAGGAAGAAGATTAATTAACATTATTTACCTTGAAATGTAAAGGGTTTGCAGAAGAGTATCTTCCAGACCACATATTATGAATTAATTCTCCATAAGCTCGTGCTATTTCTCCATGCATTCCCAAAGGGTTGGACACATTTAACTCTATCAAGTGACGTCCTTCTAAGAAATAGTTGGTCACTGGATAAGAATTACTAAGACACTGAAAAAGTAAATCAACATATAAAAGATAAACAGATAAAGGTAAAAAAAATAATTTTAATAAAACAAACATTAGGTATAAACCATTGGTTTATTTAGAACTGGGGTAAAAATATTTGAAAAAGTTGTTTTTTAAAAGTTAAACAGGTTACTTTTTTTCTTGGGGGGGGGGGGGGGGAACTTAAAACCTGACACACAAACACCAGAAAAGTGATTAAAAAAATAGTTCAACAAAAAAATTACACTAAAAGGTAAATACTGCAATAATTGATACCAGGTATTATGGCAATATTTACTTTTTAGAGTACATATTTTTATTTTATTTTATGCGATGCCAACTCTCTGTTCATTTCTAATTTACATCTTAAGCACCCTTCCAATCTTACCTCTAACTCATTAATTATATGCAGTATTTTTTGATAATTAGAATTTAGTTAATAATAATAAGAATATAACACTTTTATATGTTCATAATTTCAATTTATGTATTCTGTTAAAGTTTTGCCATATTTTTCTCACGTAATTCTGTTATATTTAATTGTTCTCTTATCCTAATTCCACTATATTCAATTATTCTGATACATCAACACTTAGATGCTTTTTTTTTTTTTAATTTTTACATTTAAAAAAATCCTTCAACTAATATAGGCGTTATATAACATTATAAAAATAATTTTAAAAATAAAAGTGGTTTAGATTCTTAGAAAATTTAAATGTTCCTTCAGAGGGGCGCCATACATTATATTTCTTATTTTATCAAAAATCAAATGTCTTATAATGCATGGTGTACCACACATCTCAATTGTTTCTGATTTGAAACAAACAGAATGTAAAATATTTAAAAATTAATTCCATAACTTTTTAATATTTTATAACAAGATTATAAATAATACACAAAATCCTAAATTACAGATATACATAAAATTATATGAATATATATTTTAAATTAAGTATTATGAAAATCATAAAAACAATTTTATTTGGTGCAACCAGACATAACATTACATTCTTACATAAAATATACATTCACATTATGATAAAATAATAGCCTAGCAAAAAATAAAAGTAACTTCAAATGAACAATGACTTTAAGTAAACAATTTTATGGCATGCACATCATATGTAAAAAGTTATACAAAATTTATCCCTTCAACAATTGTCTTAAATAAAAAATATGTATATAAAAGCTGCTATTTACTTTAAAAAAGGAAAATAAATTAGCTAATAAAATCAAATACAGAAAAGTGACTGTTTACACATTCATTCTGAACATTACAATTAAAAACTAAGTCCTTTATTCTCTTAATCATAACACACTGACTTCACTTAATTAATGTGCCTGAACTTTTTCTCTGTTAAGCAGTTAGTAGTAGAAGACAATGTATAAAATAAAATAACTATAATAATGGTGATAAATGAGTTAAAAAACAAAAAATTTATTAGATACAATTAGTGAATTACTAAAAACATATATATAAATAGTGGATGTCATATCAGAAATTACACCCCTCCCCCCACATTTAACATACTATTTTATCACTTATTTAAAATAAAGAAATAAACTACTGCAGTAACTAGGTTTTTTTTTTTTTTGTATGGAGTCTTTTAAGGAATGGAAAGAGATTAAAACTTCCAATATTAGTAAATTGAGTTTTCCAACAAATCTTATTTATTTTTTACCAGTTTATATAAATGCTTATTTTTTAATTAAAATTAAAACTATAATTGTACCTGAACGACACTATTCATGTAGCATGTATTACCAAGATTATATAGCCCACATATACCAGGCTTGAAGGTTCCTTCAGGATAGGCAGCTGTTCGAGATGTTCTTGGGGACATTAAGGATGTTTGTGTATCCCTGTTGGTTTAACAATGAACTGCATTATTTTCTACATAAATTTAATAATATAAAACCATATTACATAGACCATGATCCTGTTTCATGATACAGTAAAAAGTAATATTATTAGTCTTTTAGTTTGCACTAATACAATTTCGCTGAATTATACTTTAGAACTCTTAATATCACTAAGGGTTGTATCTATTATGAAATGAAAAGTGTTAAAAGCATCAGTGCTTGTGCTTGTTATAATTGTAGTAATGTACCAATACAACAGGGCCCAGAATGTGATTTAGATTTGTCTATACTAATAGCAGGACACACAGAAACGTTACTAAGCCTCACGCTAGCTGAGGCGTAAGCACGAGGTAGGAGGAATCACCTCATATGAACTATATGAATAGTTCTAACATCACTCCACAGAGGGCATGCAATATAATCATACTAGGTTTGATTTATTTTTTAATTGTCAGCATGGTCTCAAATTGTCTTCCTTTAACAGGCAGATTTATCGAATATTATGTGAAATTTAGACCATAAACAAACAGTAGATTATAATAAATGTTTGTTTTAGTTGGAGACATACTTATTTTATGATATTGTAATTATATTTTTAGGGATAAATATAATTAGTTTGTTACGAACCTTGAAAATTATAGAAATAATTTGATTGTAGATAACCCAATTTTTTAAGTATTATAAAGGATTTTTTTCTGAATATGCTAATTTAACTTCTACAGGGGTAGCACCATTTGGAACTTGGTTAGAAAATCACAATAATGTGATTCAAAGAAAAAGAAAATGTAAAAAATCACAAAAATTCTTTAAAAATACAGCTAAACATTCTTTTAGTACATTTGCTGCATCCAGAAAGATTCTTCTTCCTTTGATTTATCTTGCGGTTTCATCATAAGATTATAATATATGGATTGTGAAATTCTAATATATTCATAAAATTTCATTTCAATGCTCAGATGAGGTAACAGAAACGACAATTATAACTCAAAAGGCTTCATCCTTTCTGCAAGCATTGTGAAGCGTTAAAATCAATAGCAAGTAGAGACTACGTTTTGGTAAGGTAGGACCAATACACGGATGAAATATGGCCAAGGATAGCTTGATACAGTGCTGTCATGTATATTCCAAGGTTAAGGTGTTCACGGTAAATTCCAGCCAGGTCCTGGTCCTGCATTTTATTACTTATGGATATTAATTGATGAATAAATTATATCAATCGAACAAAGATTATTTGCTACATCTTAAGTACAATATGGAAACGGTAATTAAATAGAAGGAAATGACTGTGACAAGAGAGTGGAAACACTAAGTTTAGTTTATTATTGATGCAGAGGAATCACTAAATAAAATCTCAAATGATTAAAGAGTATGATATCAATTTGTTAGATTTTTAAAAAAAAGGAGAAATTAAAAATTTAAGCGTCAAAATCGTTGGTAAAAAGAATTTAAACAAGAGAAAAAAAAGAAAAAAGAAAATGTGGTATGTTTAATGATACTGAACAATAAATAAATTCAATATTTATACCAAAATGGCAGTTTTTCAAGTAAACTTTGTCTAAGATTATTTTTTCTGACATTTCAACCCCCATCTTTTTACTACATGTGATTATTAGGCTTGTCTGAGAACATTCTTGTAGTGGGTACTCAAACAAAGGGGTAGTAGAGATACTCTATTGACAAAACACACATGAGAACAGATCCTCTTGGGAAAAAACTACATGTATATAATGGGCAGTAGAAGGAACCATTGAAGGAATTTATCTATTTGAGATCTCAGGTCAATTCGTAAAACAACATAACCCTGCCCTGGAAATTCTGGAATTATCTTTGAAGACAAAAAAAAAACTTGGACATTTCAAGAGAATAATATTCAGAGCTAGAAACATCAGCATAAATAAGGTTTATACCAGTACTAATGTATGTTGCAGATTATATTTACATATGGTGGTTTATTACCAAAAACCAGAAACTAGCTAAGGTAAAATTTGAGATGCACATCCTAAGGAGAATCATTGGGGGCAATCTGTTTGAATGCAATATGACAATATTAGACTGATGTTGAGTTAATGAAGCTTTCAACAAGTTGACTGTAGATAACTTAGTTTGTGGTTTTGTCCCAGGATACAGAGAGATAGCTCATTATTAGTGTTATTATCTAGTATGTCAACTAAGAATTATTTTGAAGCTGGTTTAACTTGCAATATAGACAATACAAATCTTCAAAGATATTGCTAGTATCTACTAGCATTAAATAAAATAAAATAAAATTATAAATTCCTCAATATGGATGGATTCAAACAGTCTCAAAACAAATAACATTGCAAGAGCTTCATTATTTACTGAGTATTCCACTTTAATTATCACTAAGAAGAATAAAATAATCTTTTTGCTTTATGTATTTTTAATAAGTGATTTAAGATTAGATTATCTGTTTGTTTAATATACTAATAAAGGCTTAGTTTATATAAGCTGGCCTTTATTTTTATTTTTTTCCACTGATACTGTATTCATATTTACAGTGAAATGTTACAAATTTCATTGTAGATGCACAAATGTGACATGAACAACAAGATAAATCATAGTGGGTATCCAAGGTAAGAATACGAACTACAAGTTATCTTGTAGAGGGGAATCAACATGTTAAGCCACTTTATATGGGCTGGAAATGGATATGATAAGAATGCCTGAGAGTCAGATCCTAAAGAAAATACTTAATGAAGTGATTTATGACATTGATGGACAGTAATGTAAACCAAACAGCATATAAAACCAAAGTTTATACATTTATTGGCATCTATTGTAATATTTTTTTAAGATTTACATAAATTCATTAATAATTTCATATGTTAACAAAAATCTTCAATAATAATGTCAATAAATCTAGCCTTAAGATAGTTTAGTTGAGGGAAAATAAACTTAGAGAAGCAAATCTATATTTTAGTACTAAGGATTCAAGAACAGATTTCAAAATCCAAGGAGTTAACCCTTAGTTTTCAGAATTAACGTGATTGGTAAGAGAGATAGAACATAAAAATCATTAAGAATGTATTTGCTTACTCAAACCAGGAGAAGAAAACAAACGGATGTTAGAAGCTTCTTATTTTCTAAAAAAAAAAAAATTACTATAAGGATAAAAAAAAACTTACATAGCCTGTTTGGATGTACTGGGTTGAGCGAGAGTATCAGACACGTTTTCTTCATTTCTAAAACCATAAGTAAGAGTTAAAAACTAGTATGTAATAAGATTATTCTCATATTTTAAATAAGTTAAGCATTGGAATGTTAGTAAGCACTGACAAAACCAACAAAATATTTTAAACATATTGATTAATACACGAGAGAGAGAGAGAGAGAGAGAGAGAGAGAGAGAGAGAGAGAGAGAGAGAGAGAGGAACACTAATTTTATTCTATAATTTTAGTAAATATAATTTAATACAATCTAATAACAATACTATAAAAATGGATTATAAAGATTAAAAATAAAAAATTAACACTATTTTTCCCTACTTAATTCTTCAGCCATAAGATGTTCAGAACAATAGAGGGCAGGTATACATGCCACTGCTGCCAATAATTAACTCATAGTAATTTCTTATTTTACATCATTTGTTGGGTTTCCCCCCTCTACTATCATCTCCTACTCATTGAAGATGGCATACAGGAGTACCACTCAGGCCACCACCACTTTTAATAAAACTACCAATTCTTCATTTTCAGCGAAGTGGATAAAACACTAACCCTGTTTGTAAAGAAGCAGGTTAATTGGACAAAATGCTCAACCCACATGTCTGTGAATAAAACTTCTCCATTACTGGTTGGCAAATAATCGCCTTTCTCTACAATGCCTTTACAGGAGTTGAGTTCCTGCTAAAGGCCGTCTCACTCCAAGTCCATGCTCCCACTGTCCCCAATGTATACTGTCTGAACTAATATGGGTATTTTGAACCATTAGAAGCCTGTCCTAAACCTCAGGTACAATTAAATCACAATTTCTCAAGGCTAAGAGCATAACAAATCACTAGCCAGACCGACTTGTGGTTCTCTGCTCTTAGCAGGCTGTTTCCCAGAAATTATGGAGCACACCACCAAGTGCACTTAACTAACAAAACCGTTACTGAAATGTATTGAATGCTCCAGTCATCTCTTGCCAGGGCATCAGCTTAGACAAAGTCTGTATTCAACAGAACCATTATCCATGAGCAGAATAAAAAAATTAAAGACATTCAAAGGTACAAAAACTTATAGTTTAGTTTGTTACAGCAGACATACAACATACATGAGTGATTGCTTCCAGCCCCTTTTAATCCTGAATGTTTTATTTAAATGTAAATAGTTCTAAACACTTAGTACTAGCTAGCAAAGGTTTCTGCAGCTGAAATTAAACATCTCACAGTAAACATAAAATAATAATTTAATGATAATATTAATTTTAGGAACCTTTAAACCAATCAAAAAATTTGATACAAATACTTCTTATTCACCATGCAGAAATACTATAATAAGTGCAAATCCTTCCTTCTAGGAATTGAGCCAACTTAAGAACTTAGCTGATTTTCATGAAACTAGTAGATTAACAAGTTTCTCACTGGCCACCTTTCAAAGATTGGTCACTTATTATCAAAGTTAAGACATAGATATGACTGGGAAAACTTTTGGAGTGATAAGGAACACCTATCCCGACCTACAAAGGAGGAGTGGTATTAAACAAAAAAGGATGAAGAACAAGCATGGAAACCCTATTGGTTGGGGGCCAGTACACCTTTGAAAAAGTAAAAGATTTTAACTTTCTTGGAACTCAGGTAAACTTCAGAAACAACATTAATCCTGAAATCCATTGTTGGATGATGCCAGCAAATAGGTATCACCATGGACTCCAGAGGCACCTTAGGAGCAAACAGGTATCAAGAAACACCAAGGTGCGACTGTATAAGACTCTTACACCATTATACCTGTTAGACCAATAGTGTACTTTTTTTATTTCCAATAGTATGACAGTAGAAGGATAGCTTGAACAGAAGTACTTATCCTATGAGAATTACTATGACCAAATAATTAATGATTAGAAATTTAAACAACTAGAGTTAAAATTGTATTGGTTTAATGGGCCTTTTAAGTATACTAAAACCAAGTAATATAATGATAAAATTAACACAAATAAAAGGTGTCAGATATAACAAGTTAATTGGTGTGGTGTGGTCAATGGAGTTGAAGAACTCCAATAAGTAAAATTTCTATTAACTTATACTCTTATCGAGTTCTGATGTTTTGGTCTAAATTTCAGGCCTTCATAAGAGCTGAATACAAAACAAGATAAAAACCATAATAGAATAAAAAATAACTGATCAGTTTAACAAGAAATTAATAAGATATCAAATAGTAATATATTAACGGTAAGAATATACTAAAAAATATGAAAGAAAAAAATATAACACAAATAATAAATAAAAATTAACGATACACATACAAGGCAAATCATGAAAATATATAAGTAAAATTAATGAAATAAAGAAGTAAACTATAAAGTTTATAGGCCAAAAGCAGTAAGTAGTAAAAAACCAAACATAATAAGAAATGATGAACAGAAGTAAATAACACACAAGGAAAAATTAGTTATTTTATATTGCTTAAAACTATTAGTTAATACTAAATTTAGACAGAACAGTGAAGAGATATAGGTTATTTTTTTGTCTTATAAAACTATGGAAAATGAAAAGGTTAAATTTGAAAGACATTAAGAACATTAATATTGAAGACCTAATAAATAACATCTTTCAGTGAGAAAAAAAATTCTGAAGAATGGACGAAGATGAGGAAATTATTAATTTAATAAAGACAAAAAATAAATCATAAGAATATTCAGACTGTAAGTGCTTATTGAGTTTCAGAGTGATACATGTCTCCTCACCATGAAGATGGAGCTACAAAAGTATAGCTTTACCGAAAAAAGTAATTTGATATTTAAACGATATATATGTCATTATTTATATTATAAACTAGTTACTTAATTGAGAATATATCAGTTAAAATTTATAAAAATAAAATGTAAAAACATTCATTAATTAGGAAACTATAGTTAGAAATTTGTAGTAAATCTATTAAATAAGACAACTTACATCGTCTTGATCCATTCTCCCGAACTATTTTGAACTTCAAGTACTATTGACTGATTGTCAGCAATACCTGCTAACTGAACACTAAGGCCTAAATTAATGATGTCAAAACTATTAGATCCTAGACAAAGCCATAGACGGCTTTTTTGTGACTTCTTCACTGAATATTTATCTCTAATAGTATTATGGACCCCACCTAAAAAAAAAAAAAAAGGATAAAGATAAAATTAAAATCCACAACAAAAAATTTTATAGTTTTTTAAATTATCATTATAATCACAATAAAATTTGATCTAACTTCAAATAATTTATCATTCAAAATTCGAAACATCTTGTCGGGGTTAGTCTAGTCTTAGGCGGTTCTCCAGCCTGATATTCACTCTACAGAAGGCCCTCGACAAGGCGTATTCAATAATAGGTAAGAAAGAAAGGGCTGTGCCAGGGGATGAGCCCTGGACACTGACGTAGGTAGAGGAGGTCTAAGTTAGAGAGTCTGAGGTGGAGTAACAGTTCTAGTAGCCGAGATGACGTGGATGGACTAGAACAGTCAAGATAGCAGCCAGCTTACTAGTTGCCGAGATGAAGCGGACGGACCAGTAAGCTGGTAAGGCTAGGTGCAGTTCTGGTTGCCGAGATGAAGCAGATAGACTAGAGCTGGGGAGAGACGGGATCAACTAGACTGGTTGCCGAGTTGAAGCAGACGGACTAAGATTGCTGGAGAGAAGGAGAGGAGATAGGTCATCATCATAGGTGAGGATATTAAATAACAATTCTTATGAGAATACGACTGGCAATGAACCTTTCTATCTCAAGTAGAGTGTACGCCACCAGTGCTATGACTAGACTTGGATAAGGCTTGATTCAACCAATCAGCCTTGTGGCAATTAAAGGGCCCATGTGATCGGTTATTATCCCTGAGGGTTCACACTTTCAACTCTACTTGAGATAGTTCCGTAGACTCTTTTTTATTTTATAAATAACATTATTGCATATTACATATAAACATATATACATTTGAACAAGATACAGTATTTTTATAATAAGATTATATACAATTGGCTTAGCTTCTGAGACAATTGTAGTGCTGAGCCCAGGTGGGCTTCAGCGGCACTCCTTGCTCGCTGCCTGCTACAATCTTAACAAAACTATGAATTCATAAAAAATATGAAATAATTTCCCAAGGCATAGAAAATGTAAGAATAAAAAATTTGTTTTTATTCTAGGATCTCATTCTCCTAAGAATAACAATAATTTAAGATTCAAGCAGCATTTTTCTGGCTGCATTATAGATTAATTAAATAACATACTAACTGACAATAATAAATATTACATAAATGATATAAAAATTGAATATATTGTTAATGACATTATACATTTATGATAAAATCAAATCAAAGTGTTAACTATTGCTATGAACAGAAAAAGAACAATGGTAAAAAGCAATAGAAGAAGACAATAAAATATTAACATTATGAAAAATAAAGATAAAATTAGTTCATTTTAATAATGTAAAGAAAACATAATTATTTTAGATTACTAATTTAATATATTGATTGATTGACAATGGTTTATATTATTATAAACATAAACTTCAATGATCCGCTTTTATTCTCAACTTTTTATTTTGAAATTTTGGCCATTTTCAAGGGGACAACCTATAAAAATTGTTTTCATATTATTACTATATTACCTCCTCACACAATACTAATGTTTTAACATACCTTAATCATTGATGTCATAATTCATTAAATTGTCTTTTTTGCAGGCTAATTGCTCATGTCTTATATTTTTAAAAACAAATATAAACATTAAATTAATATCATAACAATTTCAATCTTTTTAAAATGATTATTAAAATCACATAATTTCAATACAAAACTCTTCATCAAAAATTGCTTTTCCTTTTCTATAACCTCATTAACAATGTCAACAATAAAACTTACCTTCAACAAGTAAGGACTGTTATCACTTTATTGCTAAGCTTAATTTATTTACAATATAATTATAATTTTTTTTAATTTGTTGCTTATAATTTAACATTATTTAAAAAAATAATTACTGTATTTTTATTACATACATACTTTTACATACACCACCCTTTTTTTCCAATACACCCACATATATATATATATAAAAGTTACAGCCTTAGTCAGCTGTTAGTTCAATGTCAGCTGACTGAGGAGATCAGCTGATCGCATGTATATAAAGAGCTGTACCGAACCCAATAAAGTTAGTATGTTACAGAAGTTCTCACGTGTTACATCTTATTCCTTCTTCTCTTTTTTGACATTTGGCTTTCGCCGATACTTAACTGGTGCCGAAACCCGGGAACTTTAGA
>NW_027105010.1:789726-791145 GCF_000696795.3 Halyomorpha halys | reverse complement strand
ATGCAGGTCAATGCTCAGAGATTACGGAGAAGGGTAATCTCTCGAAGGACGAGACGAACAGATCCATGAGTGAATCCACGGAGATGTCCGAGACATCAGGAACAGAAACTGAAGCAGGAGACTATGAGCGAGAGGATAGCCAGCAAGACAAGAGAAGGACTTGGAGACAAAAAGGAGAAGCAGCTAGAACACGAGGAGAGTTCTCTGGAGCGAACCCACAGAGGGACTGCCGCACGTTGGAGATCAACCATATGAGAGGAGAACACGGCGGTTTGCCTATAATAGAGATTGCAGGAGTGAGGTGTCTGGTAGACACCGGTAGTTCCAGTACTATCATGAGTCGAGAGGCTGTGGAGAAGTTGTGTAGTGGAGAGAGAGCACACCGGATTCAAGTATGCCAGTGTAGGTTAATCACCTTAGGTGGCCCTTGTGAGGTAGAGGGGGAGGCGAAAATAGGCTTGAACACCATTGACGAAAAGTATCCAATCCCCAGATTTGAAGACATTTTAGACAGGCTGGGTATCATCAAATTAAGATGCACCCTAATGATCAACATAAGACGGCATTCACTTTTGAAAGGGGTCACTATGAGTTTACAAGGATGCCTCAGGAGGGTGATGGGGGAGAGCGCCCAGTGGAGTATGCCAGCAGGTGCCTCACGGAGACGGAAAGTAGATACAGCACAATGGAGCGAGAACTCTTGGGAATAGTGTGGGCCGTCGATCACTTTAGACCATATGTGTTCAGCAGGAGGTTCAAGATACACACTGACCACCGACCACTCCAGTGGGTGGGAAAACTAAAGGAATCGTCAGCTAGGATAACTCGCTGGAAGGAGCTTCTAGCACAATATAACATGGAGGTTATAAATAAACCGGGCAAAGAAAATGTGGTGGCCGATTGGTTGTCTTGAGCCATAACCACGAACGCCGTGGAACAAGAAAATGGGGAACCGTCTGGTGTCATGAAGGAATGGACGCCCAGAGAGGAAGACCAGGATGAAGCGGAAGAAGATGGTAGAGAAGAATCTTCGAATAATGAGTTTGGCTGAAGAAAGACCAGGAGATATTGAGGAAATAATAAATGACAAGAGACAAATTATTTGGAAGACAAAACCACTGGAGTGACCAAAATTAAACATAGTGAGTACGGGAGAAGTAAAATAACAACGATCTGGTCGGAACCAGGCGTGAAGAATGATCTGTAGAATTTTGCAGAATTCTTCGAGCCTGGAGAAAAACATCACCTGGATGTTGTCAACGAAACCGTTTGGGAGAAAATCAAGCGGCTATGGCGTGATGAACAGATTGGAATGGACAGGACATACATCCGTTGTAAATTGATGGTGGAAACCCTTCTGGAAGAAGAACAACAAAGAGAAGTCACCTTAGCGTATCATCAGGGAAAGACAAATCATCG
>NW_027105010.1:748408-788286 GCF_000696795.3 Halyomorpha halys | reverse complement strand
TATACACACACACATCTATAAATTTTAAGAATTTGAACATTTCATCTTAAAACTAACATTTTACTAATAATTACACATTGTTCTTACTTAAAATTTCAGAATAATGGAGGTTTAGTCCTTTAGAATCTGACTTAAAGTTTACTGTACAATTTATATTTGCTGAAAAGTAAATTGATCCAAATTTTTTTTTTTTTTTAAATATTATTTTATTTATTTATCATTTCGACATTTTCAAAATTAAAACCATGTTTACTTTGAGACCATGTAGTACGAATGCTGTTTTCTTTGGGTCTTTTTTCATGTTTTTTATGTCATTTCCATATTTATACTTTATATTTTTAATATATTGCTTTGTTTCACTAATATATATGGCTGGACAATGCCAGGAATTTTATACACCAATCCAGATTGATATTTACTATCTATTGAGTCTTTTGTTTTACTATAATTTTTTATTTATTATTTGGTTTGAAACACAATGAAAACTCTTCCACGTCATAATCCTTTAATGACCTTTTTATCCCTTCTGACAAACCTTTTATATAATTACAACTATAGTAATTTTTATTACCTATCATTGCATTTTCAATTTATCAATTTCTTTGCTTTTGGATTTTTTGATATTATTAATTCACATACTTTCGTTTCTCCCATACTTTTCTAGAAACATACTAAATAACTTTTCATTACTTCTCATCATTATAAATAACTTTTCTTTTATTTTAACCTATTTCATTTCATCCATAATTTTTATTCCTTTATTAAAAAAAGTTATATTTTAGGATGACAAGATAAATAATTACTGGCTGATTCCTTTTTTGTCCATTTTGTTAATAATGTATTTTCTTGCCTCATTATCAACATGTCAAGGAATCTCAAATTGTCCTCCATTTCTATTTCCATCATGAGTTTCAATCTTTCATGGTTATTATTTTATTAATATCTGTCACTTTACTAATGCAAAAAATGTCATCAAAATATTTAAACAAAACTTTGAACTTTTTACCAGATTTTTCAATCCCATTTTGTATTAAATTATTCATTACCAAACTAGACAGGCTTACTGACAAATTTCAGCCCATTGGTAGGCCAAAATTTTGACGGACGACTTCATCGTTATATTTAAATATTCCTTTAAATAGTTTTATTCCTTCCAAAAATATTTTTTTTTTACCCTTATTATTGTATTGTTCTATTTCTCCTCATTTCTCTTCTATAATATTATATACCAATTCAAGAAAATCATCTATTTTTTCTCTATATTAGGGATATTGAAATTTAAAACTATTTATGATTATATTAGGGATATTGAAATTTAAAACTATTTATGATTGCATTAGAGATATTGAAATTTAAAACTATTTATGATATCATTTTTCAACCAAAAACATTGCTTTAATTCTATTAAATATATTTCAATAACAGGAACCATAATGCACCATTAATACACTATATTGGTAAATAACCTTTATTAGATTAACTGTAAATCACATACACATTTCCCGTTTTTGTATCATAATTTTATATATTTAAATTATAATTATTTTGAGATATAGTTTTATCAAAGATATCGGGACAATGGCATAAATCACAATACGGTAGTTGGTATTTGTTTGATAATATACACTGGCCACGAGAGCTTATAGAACTTAATATTTTAATTGTATGAAGTTATTTAGTTTTTAAAGACTCAAAAAAATAATTAACACTTATTTTTTAACATAAAAGTGTAACAAAGTAATAAAAAAATAAAAGACTTTAATCAAAATAATTTGAGCAGATCAAGTTCAGGTAGAGGAAGATGAGTCAGTAGGCCACCAGTTCTAAGTATATGAGCACATCTGATCAGAACATACATTTTTTTTTTAATAGCGGAGGCCATCTTTGTAAAACTATGAAACCTATTAGAAATTAAATAAAGTATCTTTGCAAACATAAGTGAACAGTGCAGTGATGAAACAAATTATAAATGGAGACCAATGTCTTAAAAATAATTTCAAACTATAATCATTTTAAACAACTTGATCAAAATTTTGAAGTGAGAATTTATTCAGAAGAGTCAAGAGAGTAGCAAACAACTGATTTGGATTTCAAATGGAATAACAAAACAAACATTTAATGACTTTTTTTTTTAATTTTGAAAGTTTGTAATATTATCTTTAATTACATTTATGTTTTCTTTTTTAAAAATTTTCAGTTCATTTTGTTTTGTATAAAATTTTTAATACTTTTTGTTCTGAGCTCTTATGTAAGTTAAATGTATTTTGTATAATCATTGCTATGTTAATTTATAAATAAATGTATTATTTATTAATAAATGAAGGTGCATTAGCTTTTTAATTTATAATAAATATAAAAAAGCAAAGGTAATAATTAGTGCCCCTGATAAGTACATATAGTACTTATATTTATACATGTTATCAACTCATTTATACACAGTTTTTGTAGTGTTATTGTTCAGTAGTTTCATTTTTGATTTATGAGGATAAATAAAGGCAAGACTACGAGATTGCTGTCAGTACTAAGTGAGAGAAAAATTTCTAATTTTTATAAAACTGAGCCAAAATTATGGTTTTGTCGGGTAGAAGCTACTTTTTCTCACACTAATATTACCAGCAGCATAACTAAACATGAAATTATTAAACCCCTACTAGATTTTGATGTTTAAAGTTTTACTCAGTAAGAAGACATTAAAAAGAGGCCTAATGAATACATATGCAGAATCAAAGGCAAGAGAGTTCAGTGGTAGCTAGAAGGTTAGCGGGAGAGGGAATTCTCTTCTAATATCTTGAGGACACTATGGATGCAGTCATTTCCCAGAAAACATACAGGCAATACTGTTAGCAACAGTTCACATAAATATAGAGAGACTTGCAGAGGTTGCCAATAAAATCTATGAGATGGACTGTCTTGGAGAACTAGCATAGAATAGCAACCGATGATAGGACTGCACAACTTGAGGCAAAAGTTAATAAGTTGGTGGAGCAAATAGCAGCACTGGCTTCAGTTACTACTTACAGAGGCCGGTTCAATAGCAGAAGATCAAGTTTGATAGCATCTAGTGGATAACAGAGTTCATCTAAAAAATAAAACTGGCAGTGCTTTAATCAATACAAATTTAAAGATAAAGAAAAAAAAAATACATTTAGCCTTGTGCCTAAGATTCTAGTTCTCCCTGGAAAACAAGAAGGCAGACCTGAAGTGGTTTGTACGGTTCCACCAATGCTCAACGCTGCCTGTTCATGATAGACAGGAAACCGGGGCAATATTTCCTAATTGACACTGGGCAGCATTATCGGCCATACCACCTTATATACTGCCAATGGCTATAAATTAAAATACATGGTAAAGGAGGACTCAAGATAGATTTTGTCTTGGGTGATCTTATATATGGGCATTTATCAGGGCTGACATGCCTAAACCTATTATAGGGGCTGATTTCATGTTCCATTTTGATTTGAAGAGGCAGCAGCTAATCGATAATACTAAACACCTATCATCGAATGGCAGAGTTAGAATTGAAGTCATCTCCTCCATTTCCGGAATACCTGATGGACTTAACACTGATTTACGGAGAAAATTTCCTGAAATCACTATACCACCTTCAAGGAACAACAAGTGAAGCACTCAACTGAGGAATACATTTAGACTACAGGAATGTGAATGCCAAAGCATGGAGTGCACTCCTGAAAAGGACAGATTTTTTTTTTTTAAGGTATAAATTCTGATTTTCTATGAATAAGTTCTTCATGTAATTATTACTGATTCAATCATCCTTCAATGGCACAGGGACTATAATAATAGGCAACAAGTACAAAGGAATGTTCATATCACACACTACGATGTATTGAGGAATCATTTTTTAAAAAAAGCAAATGACTATAAATTACATTGTTTAGTATATGTGTCAACCATAACAAAATTAATTCTTAATGTTACAACAACTTAATTCTAGTTTGAAAACATGTAAGGAAAAAATTTTCAGTAATATTTTTCAATTTAGTTTTAACTTAATTGTATTTGTAAATATTACTGTATACATACTTAAAGAATCTGCTTTGCTAACTGTTAAACGTATTTCATTCTGGAGCTCAAAGGTATTGTAGCATTTCAGTTCAACCTTATAAACCTCAATCATGGTATAGTTAAACCCGGCTAAGATTGCCTGAAAACATAAAATAAAGTAAATCAAGAAGTTAAGTTGATTTAATTCCAATCATGTTATCTATTTTGATGTTCATCATTTTGGTAACTATTATATACCACAGTAAAATTCCACTTTGAGGTAAAAAAAATATTAATTTGTCGGAAGATAGTCCTGGTGGCAATAAAGGTACCAAAATAGCATAAATAACTATTTATTGTTAACCAACATTTCATCAAGGCTAAAAAAGATACAAACACTTAAATGATGTAAACATAAATGAACAAAGTAAAGAAAAATTAAAATTAAATAAGAATAAAAGAAATATAAAATACAGTACACTCTAAAAGATGGACAAAGGATAATAAGAGTAAAATCAAGAACAAAGGAAGACAATGAACAAGATAGGAGATATAGCTTTCAGACTACGGATTAGCGAAAGTGAACGGTTTACAGGATGTTTAAGAATAGTGGGAATTGACGGTTAAAAATACGTTACATATGAAAACGATTTTGAAGTAAATAGTTACCGTTCACTGTCATCATTCCAATCATCTGGCACTGATAGTATCTTTCCTCCTTTGCAACAGAAAGGCCTACCAGTTATCAGAACATACTTAAGCTTTTAAGAGGCAGTACAGAACTAAGCACATTCCAAATAGATGGAAAACATATAAAGTCTTCTATATACCCAATCCAAGGAAAGAATCATATGAAGTTTCTAAATCATTCAGACCAATATGTCTCATATCCTTTCTGACGAAATATTGAAAAAGACTGAAGACAGACACATTAGACAATAAGAACCGATATCAAGTACTATTTCCTAAAATCAGCTTGCATATTAAGCAGGAAAGTATTGAGAGGTAGCATCACACAACTTAGGCCTCTTTGCTGATATCAAAGGCACATTCAATAAAACTCCTTACAATGTTATTATTAATGTGCTAAGGAAGAGAAACATAGATAAAATAGTTTCCTGATGGATCATTTTACATTGCCATAAAACATAAAACAGGAAATAATGATTAAAAAAAAAAAATTGATAGTATGAATCAGCAATTCAAGGACCACGGAACGATTCAGCAACATTCATTTTGTGAGGACTTATTGTTATAACTGTTTCATTGTTTATATTTTGTTAGATGTTTGAGTGTTACTTGAAAGGTTTGATCACAGGAGTGGCCAACAAGTCGATAGTGATCGACCGATCGATAGCAAGACTAATTTGGGTCAATCATCAATTGATCGCAATGTCTGGGGTGGAATTCCGTGTACCACAGACTTTGAAGCGATTATAAATTACAAAAGCTTTAAACTAATAGTTTCAGACATATTTTAAATGGATCAAAAATTTATTAATTATCCGTTCTTTTAATTCCCCTGGAAGTGAGTTTTTTTGGCCATTTAAATAATTATTGTTGTTTTTTAAATAGCTAAAAAAGCCGTATGTCTGTATTTCAGTACGATTTGTACTCAGCAAACTATTGATAGATTAGCAAAAAGTAAGTCATATTATTCTTTCATGATGCATTTTCCTGCCCCCCCCCCAAAAGAACGTGAAAGTGAAATATTGAAATCAAATTATCAGCCATCCTGTGCAGTTTTATAACAACTTTTTTCATATTTATGAGCAAATACAACCTATATATAGCAGTTGATAAAAAAATTAAATTGCATTTTAAGTTAATAAAAATTTATCTTGAAAAAGTTTTGTGAAATCGAATGTTTTAGGTAAAGCATGCATGGAATGCTGCTATTAAAAGTTGGGTCTGGAAATTTATTTTCTTCATGAGCCTAAAAAATAGCTTTGAACATCCAATTATTTATCTATTCATACCTTGCTGGAATGCAACTGATACTGAAACTGTATAAACATAGTATGTATTTCACATCCCTTCTCCCCCTTAGACTATGCCAATGACAAGTCGATCACGACACACTTATAAGATAAAAAGTAGATCTTATATGCAGAAAAGTTGTCCATCCCTGTTTTATCAAGTAGAAGTACAATAAAAGTGTCTCAAAATGCTCTAATAAGCAATCTAATTTTCAAACATTTTCTGGAGAAGGATATCCTCCTTTCCACATGTTGGGGTCGGGTGGTTCTGGCTTAGAGGTCCAGAGACCTTGATGGGTTGGGAACAACAGGTGTAAGATTAATAATATTAAAGCTCAGAAAATAATTAATTCATAACAAAATTAAGGTTAAATTAATACCTTTCTTTCAATTGGTACTTGATCCGGATAGTACCCATACCATGTAACTAAAAGCTTCCAGCACTCCTCTGGAACTAACTCATAATCAATATTTTCAGCTAGTCCTTTCTTTAAATCTGCACCATTTGAAGCTGAAATAAATAACTTTAGAAAATTAATGAGAACATTACCATTTTCAATCCTTTACCACTTTATTTATATTATATTATATTAAAAATATAAATACGACCCTCTACTCATCAAAAATAAATATAAACAAACATAAATAATTAGTAATTAATCAAATTTAATGATGAAGTAACAAATATAGTTTGTTCCTGCCACGATTTCACTTTTATAATAAGGTTTGGTAATTAATATACTCAAATAAAAAAGTATTGGTCTTTAAAAATCAGTATACACTCAACAGAGAAAGAAAAAAAACCCTGATATTTGCTAATCAATTGACGTCAGCTCATTGCAGCTTGTCTCACGGCATTGCTAATAACCATTGGTAATGACAAGATATGCATGGATGAAAAATTAAAGATGCTACAGGACCAAAAACCTACTTACAGTTCAGAAGAGGCGAGTATGGTAAAAGGGCCTCTATACAAACGAGCAATTATTTCCTCCTCTATTGATCCTGAAGGGATTATTACATCGCATATAGACCCAGCCTACTCTAAACTAACCAAATTAATCATAATCATAAGTATCTGTGTCTGTTTTTTTTCTGTTCAGAAAGTTCATTTGAAACTAAAAAAGTTAATTTTTTCATTTAGTACTCAATATTCTTTAAAGCAATCTTCCACACACACAGAAAAAACCTTTTTAACAGTAGAATAAATTAACAAAAATCTAAGCCCCAATAGAGCTCTTGACATTTAGTAAGCACGGTGAATATCCAGAAACTTAGAGCATTGTTGGGATGTCGTACTAGGTGAATTTTTTTCATCTAAGTTGGCAACACTGAGGGGTAGATAGGGTCTTCTGAACATAATCAGCACTGGAGACCCACACCAATACCAAAACCCGTCTCATAGTGTCTATTTCTGTGAAAAATGTTAAGTGCGAGGTGCTTCTTCACCCAGAAAAAAAAAAACAAGTGGAGGAGAATGTTGACAAAGGGACTGTTGTGCGACATTGCCAGCCTATAAACAACCAACACCATCTAGGTGCTTTCGACATTGTTTAGTTGGGAAGTGTTGAAGCACCCTGCCTACTTCCCCGACTTGGTGTCTTTTTATCTTTTTACTTTCTTCAAAACTTACTTTTATGCCATTTGTTCATGAAATAGTTCTCATAAGACACTTACTGTACCTGTCATATAACCTAAGTAAAAATAAAAAAACAAACAAACAAAAGCACATTAATTATCTGTGAGAATATAGTATAATTTTTTTTCAATAATCTATTAGCCACCATTTTTCAGTTCAGCAGCTTTTCAGTAACTAATTAATTTTTTTTCCCAAAATAAGACTATCCAAGAAAAAATGTCTAAAGCTAATTAAATCATTAAGGCTTTTGAAGTTAATTTGAAGAAATTCATTTGTAAGGAAATGAAATACTTAAAAAGAAACACTCGGTACGACTCCTCGTGGCTTTGTATAAACAGATTTGAAAATATATATTTTACATCCAAATCTTAAGTACTTATATCTCAAAGGATTAAGATAACTTTTATGGCAAAAAGTTATGAAAACATCTCCCCTGAAAGATTAGAAAAATGGACTTAAGAGTATCAAGTAAGCAAATCATACAATGATGTTGATAGGAATTTTTGCTTGATATTTCCAATGAACCAAATACAGTAATTTAGCCAGATAAAAAAGTATTTAATAAAAATAAAAAAATTAATGGTTATACCAAGGATTGACGAGTTATCTATGGGTCCAGGGTTACAGCAGGGCTGCTCAGTCCTGATTATACCAATGAAGTTTTTCAATGCCTTCATCCAACGAGAATTAATAAGATACCTAAAAAAAGCAATGTGAAATTAGTCAACTTTTTAAGTAATTAAGAGACATAGTTAGACAAAGACATGGAATATCTCAGACAATCAATCAATATGAACACATAGTAACCCAACATTGTCCCACCATATATTAATATTAAGGTCCAGAACAATTACGATTTTCTCAGCTACTTTTATTTTCATGTTGAATGTATCATTCACACATAAGTCGAATATAAACCAATCAATGAGAATAATTGAATAGCAAAGCAATATAGGTAGTAGGATGCCACAAAACTATTAGCAATGAACTAAAATGCCATTTAAGGGAGAGAAACATCAATAAAATTATTGACAAGAATATTGAAAAAAAAAAATGGATTAAAAAAATCACTGTACTCTAAAATGTAACTAAAGTAACAAATTTAACTAAATATTATATACCCAATACCAAAAACAAGTTAATTAAAAAATAATATTGTATATACTAAGGAATGCTTAAATGAAAACATTTGAACAGGATTTATACTATTATGTTTATCATAACTTAAAATGTAACTCCTCATAATACAAAGTTTAAATAATTATTATTAAAAAACACATTGTGATTACAACTAATCAACAATAGATAGTACCTGCTCCTGTAACAGTAATTAATAAATGTTAGTACAATAAAGAATAAATTATTTTGATGATGTAAACCGCATATAATCGGATTATAAATAAATCAACAAATATCATGAGTCAAAAGTATTCATTATATTAAATTAGTGATAAAACTTTCCCTAATATTTAAAAGGACCAAATTTAGCTCTTAATATAGATCTAGTGGCATTAAATCAACTAATTCTTTTTTTTTTTTTTTTTATTATTTATTTATTGTAATTTACAACTGTACAAAATAATACAATAGGTAAATATGTAGTATGTTTCATATACACTTGAATACCTTGGGAAGGAACCACCCATTGGTGGTACTTCAAACATTAATTTAAACTAGAAGGTCCCGTGGCCATCTTCTTTTCAGACGCCTCGGAGGATTATCAGGGATTGTTAAGGATGAAAGATTAAGAATTAATGGGTTAGGATGGTTAAGGAGTTTGGCATAAAAAGACGCATATCTGTTTTGGGTCAAATCTGGAACGAATGGGATGTTAAGGTCTTTATGAATGAGTTTATTTGTGACGTAATAAGGAGCATCAAGGATTTTACGTAGGATTTTGGTTTGTAACGATTGGATGCAGGAAGAATTTGATGGTTTGGTGGAGCCCCAGAGCTCAATTCCATATGTCCAAATTGGTCTGATTATTGTAGTGTATACTAATTTTTTGTAATGAATGGGAAGTTTAGAGCGTTTGTCAAGTAAGTGTTGTAGCAATCGGAATCTACGAGCAGTTTCTTGTCGTTTCAGTCTTGTGTGTGGATTCCAAGTAAGTCTCTTGTCAAGATGGAGTCCTAAGTGTTGAATCTGTTCAACAGGTGTTAGTGGTGTATCTAGAAAGGATACTGTAGGACAGGAGGGCAGAGGTTTACGACGGAGAGTAAAGGTGATCTGGTGGGATTTTTCAGGATTTATTTTGATTCTCCAGTTTTTACACCATTCTTCAATAGATGTTATGTGTGCCTGTAGTGTTTGTGATGCATTAGTTGGGTCGTTGTTTACAGAAAGTATACATGTGTCGTCAGCGTATGTTGTTAGCACTAACTAATTCTTAAGTTAACAAGAATAAATTTTGTCCTACTACTCTGTAATAAATCTTTTTGGAGAATAGGAATTAGAAACAATGTGTATGTAAGAGATTTTTACAGTTTCTCTACAGGAACAATATTCAGAAACAATGAAGGGTTACTATACTGTAGAAAATCTAAATTTTAGTTCTGCATGCAGTATGCTTAGCATCATGTTGAGATATCCAACATCTATAAATTTTAGAGATCTTAATCCAGCAACATATAAACAACCTCAGACTGAAAATGATCTTTTTCTATGTATAACAGTGGGGACTTTCCTTTTTTTTTTCCTTTATACTTTTGGACTTACATTTTTAATTTGAGCTGTCATAGGAAAATGAATCCCACAATCGGAAATCCTACAGAATGATATGGATCCTAAATAAAGACCTAAAATGAATGTTAACCCCTCAGTCACTTGAAGGGCAGCTGCAAAAATATTGAAAGTTTGAGTCAGAAAACAAAATTTCCTTAATATATATAATTTATAAATCACAATGAGTAGTGAGACAAAATCTTATTTCAATTCAAAAGAAAATTAGTTGATTCAATGCAGTTGTATCTTC
This sequence comes from Halyomorpha halys, assembly GCF_000696795.3. Lineage (NCBI taxonomy): Eukaryota > Metazoa > Arthropoda > Insecta > Hemiptera > Pentatomidae > Halyomorpha > Halyomorpha halys. Next base: position 777,689 of record NW_027105010.1, on the reverse strand, counting down.
AATGTATATCAAGTGCCAACAGTGAACCCTTACATGGTTAGTTGTAGGTAAACAAAGAGTATTAATCAATTTTATATAATAGAAATAATCTGTACAAATACTATTGACTCAAGCTCTTGATAAATGTTGTGAACAAGTAATTTATTATGTAATTATTTACGTTAACATACAAAATTTTTTTAACTAAAGGATTGATACACAATTAAATGGTTTTACTTATCTAAATTCCTCACTGCAATTAGTGTCAATATTTCTTGTTAGCTGAATAACTTTCAATGGGAGCACAAAACATAATTCTAAAATGCTGGGTCATGCACACAAGATTTGACAGCAATCATCAATAAATAAATATTAATACAGTCATCTTTCTATGTTTCTCATATAGCGAAAAACAAAATAATTTAGAACAATTAAAAACAAGAATTACCAGGTTTCGCCAGCAACAACTGACTTCGCAAGTTTATATGAAAGAATATCTTTCTGTTCTTCAGGAGAAGGGCAGTCCTCCCTCTGTTCCCCCATAGCTAACTGCGCTGGGAAAACCCCTAGTATTTTTCTAACAAGTTGAACTAACACAAGTTCCCGGTTATCTCTGAACCAAAGCACTAGAGTCACAACAACTACTAAAACGACCGTTACTACAACAAGCATCACGGATCTTAAAACACTAACAGGTAGGTTGCAAGTTCCGGAGATAAGGTTTTCACAAATTATTTATTTAAACTATCAGTTTTTGTAGTTTTATAATGAAATGTGATGTATAATAATGAAAAATATATTAAAACTTCAGATTTATAAAGGTAAATATTATAAACTCGAGTTCCTTTAAACAATATATTACTAATTAGAGGATAATTAATATTCATTCTTTATGGACTAGTTTTTTTATGTTGTAACTAATTAAATTATTCATAAAAAAATTCTTATTTTTTGAGAAATTGAAGGGTAAGAAACCTGAGCAATAAAATACATATATTGGCGCCAACAATCGAGTTAGTATCAAGATGATTTTCAAGATGGCTTCTTTGAATTCACATTAATTTCGTTATTGTTTGAACTTTACCAGTTTACTGTACAGTCTATGGAATATCTCAAACTGAAATTAGAATAAAAAAAACTTCTGTTTGTCAGATATACCACCATTCTAGAAAAGTAGCAATATAAGCAAAATATTTTAAATATCTATATTGTTTTAGTTTACTCTAAATACAGCAAACGGAAATATGAATACATTATATTGGCAATTAGCAAATGTAAGTAGTTATTCTCAATCAATGAAAAACTATATAATACAATACAGATTTTATTTTTGAAAAACGGGTCAAATAAATCTGGTGATCTCTTGTAAATAAAGGAAAAGATGAAGAACCAGTACTTTTGTTTTTAAGATTCAATTTTCTCATTGTTTCAAGTTTTAGGTCTACTGATTGCAATTACATACAGTTATTCTTGTATAGTGAGGGAACCACAAAAAAAAATAAAGTTAAATTGTAATGGGCTGCCTGTGACTCTCTGAATTTTTAATTTTGCTTTAAATAAACTGGCACATTATATACATATGCCAAAACTTTTAAGTTAATAATACTAAATAAACTTATTAATGGATTTTCTCTCTGTTTCTTAAATGTATATCATAAGTTGATAAGCTCAGAACTTCATTGTTCTACTTTATCTTTAACTATTTCAATTTTATTTTCATAATTCATGTATGCTACTACAATTTTTCATATATTTCTACAACTACTGTTGAATTGTTTCATAGTCTCTTCTGTGTAATCTACTATGTCTATATTTATTCTTCATTACCTTTATGGTTATATCATGTTTTTCTTAACCCTGATAAAGGTCTATTGTAAATACCTGAAGGCTTAAATGCCAGCACTCATGAAAAGTTGTGCTGAACTTACTTTGTGTTTTATTTTTAATTTCATATTCCATCAACTTATCCTTTATTAAATATTTTTTCTAATTAAATCACCTTCCTATCTAAAAGCAACCTATCACACATGCTCATGTCTTGACTGACTGCCTCAGATACCAGCAGATTTAAGAAGATTTTGCAGATAAAACAAATAACTGAATTAAATGATATTTGATATGCAGTCATTTTCAGACTCGGAAGTCATTAGCTAACCAAAAAAAAAGTATTCATTCCTTTCTCTCTACAAATATTAAATGATTTCTAATAGAATTACCGAGTTCACAAATCCTCAACCTGATTAATATATATAGTCTATTATTAATTATTATCTCGTCTAGTATTATTATTATTATTATCTAAGATTAATATATCTTAGTCTACATTTACAGTAATTGAACATTAATCAGAACATTGGAGAATTGCTGATCAACTTCAATTATCATTTAAATTATTTTGTAAAAATAACCGTTATGTGATAAAACAAGTGAAATATGTGAGTAGTGTTAGGGAGTAAATCAAATTTAATTGTATCTATATTGTTTGTTGTGCTCAAAATTATTATTATTTTTTTTTTAGCTATTCTGTTCAACCTTTAGGTTTGAACAGCCCTGCAAAGTGGAGCGAAACGTCGGAAAATAAATAGTTGTAAACTATTTTTGTTTCTCTTTTGACCACAACCCTGACCATCTTCTTATATATTAATTTTTTTTTCTCTCTCCCTGGCCTTATAGGGCTACTTATAGTGATACTGATAGCAGTGGGATACTATGCAATAGATATGCATATGCCGGCTTTACCAATAAAATAATTTTTTATAAAATAATTATCTTCATTTATAATTGTGGAAACAATAAAGGGGGAATGATGGGCTGTCCACAGGCTTTCCCCTCTTCTTTTTCCTCATCTCCACCTTGCCTGTTATTATCTAATATGTCAACTCTATATGGACACAGCTGAAAATGTGAAGTGAATTTGACCAATGATCTTTTTACTCTTTACTTGGTCATTTTTGACATACTAGGGTGGAGAGAGGAATTGTTCTAGATGTAACCAACCTATTCTAACCACAGTGGGAGGATTGAGTTTTATTTCATGGTACGGCCATCCCAGGCTGGAATCGAACTGCTAATGGTTTCTAAGGTGTTGCCTAAACACCATTAGCTACAAGGCCTGTTATATCTTTCCATCTATACACAGTCTCTGCAGGACAGGTATTTATTCCTAGGCATTACTTGATGAAATTTTCTCTCTTACAAATTATATGTTTCAGTTTCCCCATAGTATTTGGTAATCAGTGCCTCATAAACATTAGAATGATAACCAATGATATGTTAAATGGTTTGGACATTGCAACTAGGACATAGGGAATTAATATCCTTTCCATGTTCAAGAGCTTTGCTCGAAAGCCCCTATACCCTTTGAGGAGTTGAGTAACCCAATTGTCTGGGAGGACTCTTCTTAGAAATTTGCAAACAACATGCATAATGGTAAAATCTTATTAGTTCTGTTCTTCAGAAACAATTTTTAATAATTGATCAACCCCAGAAAATTCTTCAACTACTAACAGTATTTAATAGGAGTATCTGTTAATGCAGTAACCTTACTCTCTGCTAGATGAATTCGTTATTTATCTATGGCAAATCCTAAAATCTTCAATTTACATTTTAATTGATCGTAATTACTAGAATTTACTTTCACTCCTGAGTCATTTAGCCACCTAAATATTTCTGTTATGATTAAAATGTTAACTTCATTTGTTCTATTCATTCAATAAATATTATCTATGCAAATTTCTGTTTATGGCATATCTTTTGACTCCTTTGTAATCTGTGTACATCTCCCAGGCTGGACACAGTCCCATATGATAATTTGGTATATTGAAATAAACCCTCATCCATTATTATTGAAACATTGTCTTCTTTTGAATGTTCATCTACACTGAATGACATAAATTCATGTGTTAGATATATCTGAGAACATTTACCATCTATTTATAATTTAATGAAAATCTCTTATTAAGCACTGGTTACCATTTGATAATTAAATGTGGAATAACCGTTAATTTAAAGTTATTCTACCCTCTAACTTGCTCATCTGAAGTACAGATACAATGGATGTTCCATGTTCCACCAGGCTTGGCAAGTTATTAGGACCAGGCACCAGTTTAAGAGGTGAGGTGCATTAGCATCAAAAGGCATCATATTCAATAAGGCTAGGTTAGCTGGAAAGGAGGTGGCTTAGCAGGAGGAATGAAAAATAGTTTATTATTGTAACGAGGAGAGCAAGAAGTTCAACTCCAATCCACTAGAGCGCAGTACCTTGAGACTCACCAAAGCTCTCAAGTTACTTTACTTTATAAAAACATATTGTTATTTTTACATATTATTAATTTTTGTACATACTACTTAGCAATGTTGATTAAATAAACGATGCAAAAATAACACATGAAACTACCTCAAGCAGATATAATAAGACCGCTTCTCGGTCACAGCCGTATGAACTAGGCCTATAAAGAAGGGTCTTCAAGAACCCCTAATTGAGATCACAGAACACAGATCCACAGTCTCTACTTCAGATAATTTCGGTTTATAACCGATCCTGATTTCTTAGTGGTTGGGATTATTTGTTTACCCTTGATATGATCTCTCTCCTTTTCCTGTTATCTCCTCATAAGCTCCGGCGGCTAGTTACCCTTCGGGCTTACAGACCTCCTTCGCTTCTGTTGGAATAGTACCCGGCAGAACGAAGACAACTTCCTGCATGACTCTGGTGGCTGGCTACCCTCCAGGTCTGCATTCCTTCCTCGTGTTTATCGGGATAGTACCCGTTAGGATGAAGTTACCATCCTGTGAGATATAGCGGCTACCCGTTAGTCTCATCCTATCTAGTCATCTTCCTTGTCAACTGCCTTACCTTTATAAATTGAACACGCATTGTCGAGTCCTTCTGGACAAGTAGAATAATTAAGAAAATAACCCATTATTATTCTGGGACTAAGCTCTTTTAGAACAATTTTTAAGTTAAAAAATATATTGGCCAAAACTGTGACCGCGCTTACTGCTTTTACTGTAATTGAATAGTGCGTAATTTTTAAGTACAAAAAAAATAAAATAAATAAAAATGTAGTTTCAATATTAACGCGAAACGGTTTGTGCATGACCCATGGTAGTGGGATTGGAGTTCCATTGGTAGGCTGCTTGGTTAAGGGAGTACTTGTCAAACGCAACAGTTCGGTGGAGTAGAGGCTAGAAGTCGGATAGTATAAAAAATTCACAAAATGTTGATTTCTAGTTTTTCTGACAAAATGTTTGATTTATGAAAAAATATATCTCAGAAACTATTAGGTATACAGATGTCTGTCGGCACTTATATTAAAGCCCGTTGAATGTACTATAAAGTAGTTTATAACGTTTATCTTCGTATAGTAGTAGATTTTATGATATCCTAAATTATTACTTTATTTATCTATTTGCCTATGATTATAACCTTAAATTTAACAAACATGTTTTAACAATAATAAGTATCAGGTAAATAAGTATCAGTGGTGTATGAATATATTAATTGTATATAAATATTAGTGTATCATTCACTCACCCTTTCTATTAAAAAATAAATACATATAATTTAAGTAGAATTGTCCTTTTGGTATGAAGGAGGTTTACGAATTATTGAGGTCCTTCTTTGGAGCTTCGGACATTAACACCTCTTCTTTACGTTTGGTACATTTCCATCTGCTTTCTCTGTCTCTACCTAGCTCTCTTGGAGTGAGGTTTTATTTGTCGAATTAGAATCTAGTGCACGACTAGAGCTTGTAATACCTGCGTTTTAGGGATATTTGCGACATCTCCCTCCTTTGGTGCTTCCAAGACTGAGCCTAGAGGTGCCAGCAGTCAGATAGATACTGTTGTCTCTCTCCCATCAGGCATCCTTACAAAAGAATATTGAGGATTCCCTTTAAATAGTTCCAGTTCATCGAAGTGGTCAAATTTTGAGTATCTCACTGTTTTCTTCATTAAGACAGGCCCGGGGTTTAAAAGCCGGGTGGAAGTTGTCGCTCCATTACATGACCTTCTTAGAAAGTTAAAGATTTTTTCGTGTGGAGTAGTATTAGTCGCAGTACACAACAGAGGCCTGACAAAGTGTAGAGTTTCATTTAACACGTTTTTCATCTTGCTGAATCGAGACTCTGATTCTTTAGGGCCAACTCGATTGTCATTCAGATGATGCCCACGTGTTATCCTACTCGAAGAGATTCCTACTTCAAACTGTAAAGATCTCAGTTCTTTTGACATGAAGCTTGAGCCCTAATCAGAATGGATGAATGATGGTAAACTGAACATTGAAAAGAGATTCTTAAGCTTAAATATTACTGTTCCAGCAGATGCATCAGATAAGGGAAAGGCAAATGGAAATTGAGAGAATTCGTCGATAATAACCGGTAGATATCGTTTTCGGGTTACAGTGGGCAGTGGTCCCTTAAAATCAATGTGGAGTCTTTCGAATGGCTGTGGAGATTTGATCAGTTGCCCTTAATGTTTCCCAAAAGGGTTTACTTTGAGCACACGCTACTTGACGATAAGACCTTCCTTATTTCTTTCAGGGAGAACGGTAGGTGCTTACACCGAAACCAATGATATAATCTTGTCTCTCCAGGATGACATATATCTTCATGCAAATATGTTCCCTCCAATGGAAGAGCAAATTCTAGAAAGAATACGCTTTGTTATCTTTACCTGTACGGTAAACAATTTCAAAATTGTAACTAGAGAACTCCTCATAATTTTTTTGTTTTTAATTTTGCCTGCATTCTTATCGTGGAATTAGAAAGAGATAGATTTCTGATGCGTAACCAGAAGGGGACGTTTACTTAGAAAATAGTGCCTCCTTTTGTTTAAAGCTTCAACAATAGCACAGGCTTCTTTTTCTACGAATGTGTGTTGTTTTGAGATTTTGACTAAGAGTGGTAATTTTGTGAGAGAACTGGTCCTATAACGGAATGTTATGCATCTGTTTCTAAAGTCAAAGTATCAGAATGATCAATAGAGGAAAGAGCGGCTTTTGAATACCATGTTTTATTCCTTCTAAAGTGTCAGCAGTAAGGAATATCGTAATCTAGGCTTTATTAAACTGAATTAAACACATAGTACATATGACTTGAATAACTATGATTATAACCTTAACTTTAACGAAAACATGTTTTAACAACAACTGGTATATAAATATCAATGATATGAGAATAACAGATGTAGATAAATAACAGTGGTATTTGAATATCAGTGGTAGATAAATATATTAATTGTATATAAATATTAGTATATCAGGCGCTGAAGGATATAAATTTAAATTGGGGGAAAATAGGGAGAAAGCGAGGAGTTGATTGGTTTTAAATGAGAGGAGATAGCGGTGTCGATTCAAATTTTTGAGAGTTGCTATGGTTCGAGGAGAAATTTGGGTGATGTGTGGTTTCCAGGATAGGGTTTAGTCACAAGTGACTCCAAGGTTTTTGACAGACGTGTGGAATGAGATAAGAGTAAGGCTGGGAGGTCCTGGGATTAATTTAAGGAGTGAGGGAGATCCGATTACAACGACTTTAGTCTTCGGCATTTAACGTAAGCTTATTGTAGGTTGCCCTAATGCTTATTCTATTAATATCTTCTTGTATTTACAAAAAAAAAAGGCATCTGAGGTGGCAGCGGGATCGAAGGAAAGGTAAATTTATACGTCGTTTGTGTATTGATGATGTTAAGAATGTTGGATAGTGAGCAAAATGTAATTAATGAAGAAAGAAAAAAAAGGTGTTTAAAATTGCGTTAGAATAATTTGATCCACTAGTATATGTTATTGCTCACTGTCCTCTAAGAAGCGACTATGAGTAAGAATTCCTAGGATAGTAAAACAACCAGGAATTCAAAAAGTTGGCACAGCCTGCAAGCAGCTTTTTAGTTTATTGTGGATCATAAGACTCTTTTTAATCAAATAATATATTTACACCTATCATACCAATATATGGTTCATACCCAAAGCTTCGATGGTTGGATGGTGTTGAAGAGAATTCAAGAACTCTATCGGAGTGAGGAATTAAAGAGCAGCTGCACTTAACAGTTTACACTGGTGGAAGCTGCTTGAGGAGACCAGGACCCAGTAATGGTTTGTCACGCCGATTGATGATACCTATATATAATATGGTAGTATAGATCCTTTTCCGGCTCTCAGACACGTCAATATCCATGACACATGAGGTTTCAAATGAAAGGTAAATAATTTCATGGAGAAATGACGAATCTCAATTTCAATTTTTAAATTATTACTAGAACTTTAATAAATGTATTATAAAAAGTGAGAGGATTCAAAACTTCAGTAATAAGTCGACGGATAGAGAATTTACTTATTACTTCATTTTGTAAAAAACACATTGTCATTTTTATATATTAATAATATCTGTACCTAACACTTAACAATGTCAATAGAATGATTAATAAACGAAACCAAAACAATGCACGTAACTATCTCAAGCAGAAATGTACCGACCGCTTCTCGGTCACAGCCACATGGACTAGGACTATAAATAAGGGACTCTAAATCCCCAATTTGATCTTAGATCCACATCCTTACCTGGGTCTAGTCATGGCACTGGTGGCGTAAACACTGCATGACTTACAAAGTTCATTGCCAATCTATACTCGCAAAAGTTGTTTCTATGTACGCACACCTAAGACGATGGCCAATCTCCTCTCCTTCTCTCCTACAATCTTAGTCCGTCCGCTTCATCTCGGTAACTAAGATTGTAACTTAATCCTTAACGTTACACTGGTCCGTCCGCTTCATCTCGGCAACTAGAACTGTTACTCTACCACAGACTCTCTACCTAGACCTCCTCTACCTGCGTTAGTGTCCAGGGCTCATCCTCTGGCACGGCCGTTCCTAACTTAAGATGAATACGCCTTGTCGTGGGCCTTCTGTAAAGTAGATATCAGGCTGGAGAACCGCCTAAGACCAGACAATCCCGACAAGACTATACAAATTTTAAAAATTTCGATGCGGACGTCAATATCCAAGAACTTCACACCGAACGTACATTAGTTCATGCCTTTTAACCCGGGAGAGGTGTAGTCTTGAGTATTTTGCTCATTCATGTTGAGAAATAAACGTCTATATTTTTCTAGTATTTCAACTGTTTTGTTTATACTTTTATCAACCTTCCGTTAAATCGTAGATGATGGTATTGCCGCTTGTTTATGTTATTCCCTCTTTTACCTCCCCATATATACTCAATTCAGTTTAGCTCTGGCCTCCTCGCAACGGTAAGACTGAACATCTCTCTCACCAACACACTACTAATGTAACTTTTTTTTTCTCATTTGAGCATTTTGCTCACCTGGACACCTCCTACGTTTCTTATTTTAAGTCATGAACCGAGGCAAGATCTTGGGTTGCTACATTAAACAGCATACCAATCAATACAGGAACGGACATACATACACGATATAACAAATAAGAAAGCAAACATTTTTTTCCCCCCGGCAGTATCCTTTTATAATCAATACTAGTCTAAACACTAAATTCAAATATTTTATTTTTTTTTTCAATTTCACTATTTCATTCTATTTCACAATTTTATTTTATTTAATTGACAAATTCACTGTCTCCGATCCTCTCCAGTGACCAGCTTCACATGTTCGAACCGTTAAATTTATCATTAGACAGCAATGTGAAATCGAACCTGAGAAATAATAGACACACAAGTAGATCAGTTTACAGTAAAACAAATAAATAAATACATTTAAAAAAACAAACTAATATATATATTTAAAAAAAAAAGAAGAAAAAGTTAGTAGAAGAAATACTTGAATGAATAAATAAGTGAAAAAATAAAATAATTTAATGAATAAATGAGGTAAGGGAACAAATAAGTTAAAACACAAATCGACAGGTCCCCAAACTAAAATAAAAAAATAAATAAATAAAACAATGAATAATCTCAGAGCTAATTCCAATGCAGGTGATGATGTATGTTCCTCAGGGAGTCCAAAATAATATTTTCAACCAAGATCGTTATATCCTCGATGGTAACACCTAGTTCATTTAAGTTCCTTGTTCTATCAGATATTGTTCCACGAGATCCAAACCGAAGACCTCTTTCGATGAACTCTCTCTCCAAAGGTCTCGCGGAATTTTTCTTTAAGGAAGAAAATAGTACAAAACGTCTACAATTAGATAAATGCTCTCGGGACACCTCATGGGGGACAAAAAAGTAGGACACAGCTGCCGGGTTAAAGGCCAAAAATAAATCGTTAATGAAACTTTAGGCGCTGGTCAAACCTCATTCTAAGGTTACCATAGGATCCTTATCACAAGTTGTTTCAGTTCTTCCCATGTCTAACTTGTTTGTTCCTCAGGCTAGAGGCGGCTGTGTTTTACCTGGCAGTAGGTATAAAATGCTATTTTCCGAAATCCAATGGAGGGAAATAATAATAATCATACTACAACTCTGAGAATGCCTCGTGATGAATTCGGCCTGGGGGTCGACTTTTATTTCTGTGGAGGTCCTACGAAGTGAAACTTGAACTTTAAAACTCAACCCCTTTCCCTCCCCCCACGGTTAGAATAGGTTCGGCTGCAACACTGGTGCTGCTTCATCAATACAATTTTCGTGTTTACGGGTCCTGTTAGTGTCCGAAGCAGTTTTTACGCTTCATAGGTAGTTCTTGCTCAACCCGGTAATTTGAAGTAAAGCCGATTGGAACAGCCTTTTTAATTTTGTTCTCTGCAGGAAACTGCAAATGGATACCGGCCTCTCCGTTTTTGCTGACACTACAGGTATAAAAGATATATCATCATTTTTTCAGGAATGTTCTCCTTGTTTTTCATAGATGAGGGATGGTTAGAATGATTTTTGGTTTCACAGATTCAAGCAAGGGAGGGCTGTCCTCAACTGTTTTTGATCGTTCGATGGGAAGTAGCCAACTTTGAAGAAATGTGCAGAATGCTTTTCCGCTTTATTTGACTGGTGTTTCTTACTATCGCCTTTGTGAAGGGGTGATTCGGGAAATACTTGGCTTTTGCGTCTAGGTGTAAAGAGTTTTATTTCTCTTTAGTTCACTATCGAGGTAAGCTTTGTAAAGGCTTTTGCCAATTGGTTTGGACGTCATTCCTCCAAGATGACATGCAAAGACTCTAATAAGTGAAGCAGAGAAAATCGGCTTACAAAATAAATGAATATAAAACAGTGTATGATTGTAAGCCGACACGTGTGGAGTAGCTAGTCTCCCATCGGGCGCCTCCCCAGGTGGCGGATAGGGGGATTCTCACCAGATATGGCGGGAACCGGGGAAATAAAATACCCGGGGTGGACCAAAACCAGAATCAAATCCAGACGCGACGGTTCCTAGAATAGGCGGCGTACTGGTCAGCGTTTGTTCCTCAGGTTAGAGGCGGCTGTGTTTTACCTGGCAGTAGGTATAAAATGCTATTTTCCGAAATACAATGGAGGGAAATAATAATGATCATACTACGGCGCAGGGGCACGGAACCCCAGTACCGGCGTCGATTGGGAACGAGAAAGCGGGTTCCTCGGCGTCGTCATCACACGTCCGCAGTGCTGCAATGGCGGGAGACTTGGCCGTTGTAGCATCTAATGTTACAAGAACTACTTCGTTGTTTGAGACAAACGAAAGAAAAATGGTGGCTGGAAAAGTCAGGCTGTTTTCAGGAAGTGGCAGTGAAGCCGACAAAGACACAGGACCTGATAGTCGAGATGGAAAAATGAGCCCCAAAGGGAAAAAGAGGAAGAAGAGAGAGAGGGAGGAGGAGTCTCCTCTAAAGCCCAATCCAGAAATTGAAAGACCCGTCCAGAGGGCGGAAGTAATTCAAAAGTTACTTGGAGAGGAAAAAGGTATCGCATGGGATCCAGAAATACCTAAATGGCCAGCTGAGGGAACTAGCCAATATAATAGTAGGGCTGGAAGCCCAATGGGAAACCATCCCGGAAATTGTAACCGAAATTGTAAAAGAAGCAATGTATACCGATGATCTACACAAGATCATTGGTAAAAAGGTCTCCCAGATTGTGGCTCCAATGGTAGCAGAGGCTATTGGGGACGCCATAGGAACGGTCTATGATCAAAAGAAACAAGAATGGGTGTCACCGACACTGAAAACGGTTTCTGGCATGATAAAAGACCTGGAAGGGAAAGTCGAGAGTGTAGGGCTAAAGGAAGAGAAAAGGGGAATGAGGACCGAAGAGCAGTAGAGGAACTGAAGACGATGGGAGCTGAGCCTTCAGTGCTAATTCCGGTAAAAGAGAGGAGGAAATATGAGGGCGCGGAACCGCCCCCAATGCCCCAGCCAGACACCGTTCTGTAGGGGAAGGAACCTTAAATCGGATACCTCTACAGACGGCGAAGAAGTGGATAGTGGGAGGTGGGAAAAAGTCGAGCGAAGAAAGAGGAGGAAGAAGAGACCCCAGACCAGGATGTGCCTCCGAAAGAAGGGCTAAAGGAGAGGAAAAAACTTACTTTCGCTGGCGTCCTTGCGAGCATTCCAGCCATTCTGCTTAAACCCCAGGAGACGGCGACATATGTCACACTCAAGGGAAGCGCAGCGGGATAGACTGCAAAAGATATATACAAGGAACTTCCGTCCCAAGAAGAATTGAAGAGCATTGGGGACATACAATTGATAAAAATCACTCAAAAGGGCAGTTTTCTGGTCAGGACAGAAGGCGCTGACCAGGCACAAAAGCTCCTCACCTGGGATAAACTGAGGGAAAAAGGATTACAGGCAAGCTTTACTGTGGCATGTAGGCCTCGCCTGGAAGTAAAAGGAGTCCCCAATATTTGGGACGGGATTACCCTGGAGAGATATCTTTGGGACAAAATCCCTATAGAGGCTCCAAAGGAGGATAAAGACAGGATGGAGTGGCTTAGACCCTGCTTCTCCACACCCGCGAGGGGCGGGCTCACAACTACGTGGGTGCTAGAGGTGCATCAAGCTATGAGGCTCGCCCTGATGACCCTGTCCGCGAGGGACGTCAGCGGAGGATGGTGGAGCCTGACCATCAGAGATTATCTGGATCCCTTGCTCTGCCTTCGGTGCCAAGAATACGGACACCCTGCAAAAGCCTGTATAAAGGAGGTGGCGTGCAGGTGGTGCCCAGGGACTGAGCACAAAGCTAAGGAGTGCCCTGAAAAGAAGAAGGGTGAACCCTCGTGTTGTAGGAATTGCAAAGCGAGTGGTAGAGCAGGGAAAGATCTCCGACATTGTGCGGGTAGCAGGGAATGGCCGGTACATCTAGAGATGATGGTCAAGCAGGCGAAGAAGACCCGGTATGCGTAGGCTGCATATCCTGCAGGTCAATATGGGCCGGAGACGAATGGTCGCGGAGGAATTAACAACTCTCGCCCGAAGTGCTGACATCTTGGCGATTCAGGAGCCTTGTTGTCGAAAGAATGTGGTTACAGGTTTTGGAACTACGTCGAGGGTGGTCGGTCTAGGCACTGGCGAGAGCGAATGTAAATATCAATGTAGTAGAGGATAACATAGCTGCTGTGGAGGCTGTCGCGCTAAAGTATAAAAGCGTGATAGTCTGTTCCGACACCAATTCGTGGAGCACGGCCTGGGGTTCTGTTCGCACGGACGCTAGAGGGAGGTTGGTATAGGAATGCGTGGCGAGGTGTTATCTGGTCATCATGAACGAGCCTTCTGGTCCCACATTTGTTGGAGCGCGGGGGATAGATGTGACACTTGCCACAGCTCCCATAGGAAAGCGTATTGCAGACTGGACCCTACGGTCAGACACGATCTCCGACCACCGGGTCATAGCCTTCAGTGTGGTGGAGGAGGAAGGCGGTGCCCCAGAAGTAGAAAAGGGCTTTGTGACTCGATCGGTGAACTGGAAAGCGTTTTCCAATGAATTGGAGGGAATACTGGCTGACAGAGAATGGGAGGAGATGATCCCGATAGATGAGGAGCCGAGATTGACCGCAGAGTGGCAATGCTTACGGGCGCCATCACTAAAGCGGCGAGTATTACCCTCCAACTCCGAAGGGCGAGAGTACGTCCGGTTCCATGGTGGACGCCGGCTCTGACGCAGTTAAAAACAGAATACTACAGGGCCAGGCGTAGGTACCAGGAGTGTAGAAACGACGAGAGGAGGCCTGCACTTCGAGAAGAATCCAAGCATAGGTATAGGGTATACCGAAACGGAGTGCGTTGCCAGAAGAAGAAGTCCTGGGACCAATTTATCGTAAAGGAATCAGAAAAGAATCCCTGGGGTATCCCGCACAGGGTGGGACTGGGAAAGGTTAAGCCGTTACAAGTGATGGCGGCTATTAGAGTGAGAGGTGCCCAGGCAACCACCTTGGAGGAGGCTGCCAAGATGTATATAGACTATACATACCCTAGGGATGATCCGTCCCAGGACAGTGCAGATGATGGAATGGTTAGACGCATCACGTTATACCCACCGGGTACCGACCTATGCCCACCATGGGATATTTGGGACCTTCGTCTTGCCGTGGACAGGGAAAGGATCGGGAGGGCTTCAGAACTAGATAGCATAGATGCTGGAATCCTCAAGAACAGTGCCCCTTATATTGAGGAAGAGTTGTTGGATATATTCAACGAGTGTTTGGATAAGGGGTACTTTCCAAACAAGTGGAGGATTGCAGACTTGAGACTGCTCTACAAGGGAGGTGGTAAGGATAAGGAAACGCCTAAATTCTATCGACCAATATGCCTCCTCCCAGTAGCTAGTAAGGTTCTGGAGCACATGATCGTCCACAGCCTTAGACCAGTCCTAAGTGCTGCAAATCATCCACGGCAGTTTGGCTCGACCCGTGGCAGGGGAACTACGGATGCGCTGCTGAGAGTGCGTAGGGACGTGTAGGAGAGGGCGGAAAAATATGTCTTATTGATCATGTTTGACATGTCTTCCGCCTTCGACAGCGTTTGGTGACCCCGTGTATTCCAGCGGTTGCAAGAGCTCGACACCCCCAGTAATCTATACTCCCTTGTAGGTGGTTACCTCAATAATAGGAGTGTCAGGATCAGGGGTAACTACTACGAGGTCGAGAGAAAAATCGAAAGAGGATGTCCCCAGGCTCTGGAGGGCAAGGGGTTCCTTGCCAAGGCCTACGTCGACGACCTGGCAGTCATCGTGGCCAAGAATAGTACATCCAGACTAAAGACAGAAGCGGAGAGGTGTGCCAGTCTCGTAGGAGAGTGGTGCGTGAGGAGGAAGTCGAGTATGGCAGCAGCCAAGACTTAGGCCATACTCATAAGAGGCTCCGCAGACAGGGCTCATCCTATCACCCTGGATATCCAAGGAGAGAGGGTTAGACCGGGTGAGGAGGTGACATATCTTGGTGTGAAGATAAGAAGAAGATTCGATGCCACTTCTCACCTAGTGTATCTAAAGAACAGAGTGACACTGTCACTCAATGGATTAAGTAGGATAGGGGGTGCATTTTGGGGCCTCAGGTACCCTGCAACGATGACCATATGTAAAGGTGTGATCTTGGGTATTCTGAGGTACGCATCCCCTTCCTGGAGCCGAAACCTCATGCAGTCACAGAAGAGAAGACTGGCCACCATACAGAGATTGGCTCTGCTGAGGGTCACGAAGACATACAGAACGGTGTCACATGAGGCGGTGCAGGTGCTGGCCGCAGCGATGCCCCTGGACCTCATCCTCAGGGAGGATGTCCTTGAATATGAAGTAAAGAGGCAGGGACTAGAAGCGCTAACTGATGAGCTCCGAGATAGGATCGGCGAGACTCCAAACTTGTGGAAGAAAATACTGCGGGAGGATACAGTAGTGGACCAGGGAAAGTGGAGTAATGGACGGTGGTTGGCAAGCCAGAAGGGCGCTACTTTGAAAAAATTCTTCCCTACCGTCCCTTCCAGACTGAAGGCTAAATGGGTCATCCCAGACTATTGGGTCTCACAGATCCTAACAGGACACGGGGGTTTCGGGGAAAGCTGCAGGGCATTGGAAAGAACATCGACCCCCGGTGCCTCACGTGCGGAGTTCCTGAAACAGCAGAACACGTAATAGTGGATTGCTCCGCCATGGAAGGACACCGAGCCAGGCTGTTGAGAAAGACCGGGATTTTCGCCCTCGTCGAGTCGGACTTTCCCTGGTTGATGGAAGAAGAGAATTATCCCTTCTTCAGGGAGTTCATTTACGGATGAAAGGAAGTGGTGGGCCCAACACATTTCACAATGGGAAGAACTTGACCACCCAACATCGGCGAGCCACCAGAAGAAGATGAAGCAGACCCAGACTGAGACCAGGAGGGCTGGACCAACCTGGTAACTGCAGGAGGCACCCAGACAGATGCGCACCAGAAGGGCCTACCGAACGGATGAAGATCATTAGGAGCAGTGGCAAGCGCAATCCCAGAAAAAAAAAAAAAAAAGATTGTAAGCCGAAAACCCCACTCTAACGACACGGTCTATAAGGATGGCAAATCGTTTCCGATGTAGTAGACAATAAGTAAGTATAGTTTCAAATACTTCGGCTCCACAATAATCTCAATAAACGATCAATGAACTGTGATAGACCAGCGTATAACCAGCACGAACAGAGCCTTCTCCTCTTAGTCAAGAATACTGAAATCCCCAAAAATCTGAAGCTAACGGTGTACAATATCTCGATAAAGCCTTTTTGATATAAGGCCTCACCTTATAACCTTTGATATAAGGCTGCGAGATCTGGGCTCTAATAGGTACTATAGAAAACAGAATCCAGAGATTTGCACGGAAATTCCTCTGTAAAACTACAGGATCTGAGATTACAACCTTAACATATGGAGGTGAACTAACAGTGAACTACTTACAGAGACTGGTCAGTCAATATTTCATGATATGAAGGCAAGAAGGTTAAGATGGACGGGGCATGTGATTCGAAGCAACCCATCAGAACGCCTCTAAACAATACTGAATGCCAGTATAGTTGGCAAGAGACAATTTGGGAGGCCTAAAACCAGATGAATAGGCAGAGAAATTGAATTAATTAAAAATTAAACATAGAAATTAAATGTTTAGTGTTATCATCTTTCCAACTTGCATTGTGAAAAACAATGATGGCAGTTTACATCTTTCATCTCCTCTTAGAACAATGCATTGAAACAGTTAAATGTTTCAAATTAGATCCTGTGAATGAAAAGTACTCTTGCTTGTTTTAATTATTTTATTTCATTAAAACCAATAACGACGTTTCAGAGTTGATGCCGTTTTTCGATTTCAGGGGCTTTTTAAATATTGCTATATCTCAAAGTCTCTCCTTCCCGTTTTAAGCTAATATTTCAAAAGTGATATAGGGCCCTCGCTCTCCGGGGTATCTACAAAAAAATTTCAAATTCATCCTATCCATGCAACACTCAATAAATATTTCACAATATCTTTTTTAAAATTTAAAACAATTACGTGATTGAAATATCTTTTAAAATTAAATTTTGTGTTATCCTTATCAGTCTTATAATGCAACACTCAATAATAATAAACAATAACATATTGTGGTCAGTAATATAAATATTAATAATTAAAATTGCCAATATATTATAAATAAGGAGATCTGAAATACCTCCCTGAAACCAGGTTATCTTTACCATTGATAACAAATAGATTATAAACTAAGTTAATACTCTCCTACCTCTGTTCCACAAAAGATGACTAATCTATTAACAATATTTATTTTATAAAATTTTTTAAAACATATTACATCACAATAATGTATTGAATTTATTCTACTATCCAATACTTTTATAAAACATTTAATTACTAAATGATTTACTATATCTATGTAATGAGTGCATCAATTTTTGGTATTTGTCTTAAAAGTAATAGCGTTACCTATGTTTTTTGTGATATATATTGCTTCTGTTATTTTTCTATTTCTTTTGTGTTATACTATGTCTAAAAGTTTTGGATTTTTAAAATCAAAATCATGGCTATACTTTATGCTATGTTGTGTTGATATTTTTGACATTTTTACAATTACTCTTAAGATTACAGTTACACAAGATCTGATTACAAGTGAAACACATCCAGTAGAAGATATTATTTTAAGTTAACTGTTTAATTTGTACCTTCCAGTTACTATTGAGATTGACTAAGAGTACTCGTTTATATTTGTGGATGTGTTTAATGACCATTAATTTTATTTATACATCATTTAAACTTGAATAATATGTTAAATATATGTATTGTAACTTAAGTTGGGGGTTCGATAATCATATCATTACAGATTAAAGTATTAAAGGCTCAGTGGTAAAGAGAATTGTGAGAAAACCTTACATTAACTTCAATAATTTATTTTAATGTAAATCCCAAGAACACCGTAATGTATTTCCTTGGAATATTGTAGCTTGTGGTTAGGAGGGTAAAGGTTACTGCGTTAAAAGTAAAAAGTTAAGTGTTTTATGTTCAACCTACACTTTAAAAGACACTTTCGGAAGCTTTTTGCTTCAACAGGCATAATTGACAGTCGTTTTGTAAAGATAAGAAGAAGAAAGAAAAAAGAAGAAGAAAAAGAAGAAAGATGAAAGAAGAAGAAAAAGAAGAAAGAAAAAAAAACAAGAAAAGAAGTTTTAATAATGGGCATTATTAATAGTTGTATCAAAGTTTTGTAGCTTCAAGTAGATTTCAGTTGTCAACTTGTGCTTGGTCATGGAATAAAGTAAACCTAAGAGATCTTACCTGGTCTTTGCCAGTTGAAATTATAGAGTGAAAATATTGGGGCTGAACATTATACAGATAAACAAATGAAATAAAAAAAATAAATCTATTCTTTGATATCATGGAGCATGGTAGCACCGTGGTAAGGTGCGTTGCTACTAATTCCAAGGATCCAGGTTCGGGCTGAAAATTTTTTCCTATTACACTGTGATCGTGAGTCAACCCCATTGGTTCTGGAGCCCTCCTGAGGTCCATCCAGTCTTATAAATTGGGTACCCTAAATTGGGTAGAAATCTTGCGGTCGAGCGTGATTCTCACTAAATCACCTCCTTGCACAACCGTTGTTCTAGTAACAGTACTTCCTTACAAAGTACTCAGTCCATAATTCATGGGTTATGGTACAGATTTCAATTTTTAAATTCTTCGACAAGTCATCCATCATGACCTCAATGTCCCATATGTTGCCGATTTGGCCGAAACCAGATACCATTCATTCCATATAAAACTTCCCAACTTGTTTCTCCTTCATTACCTAATAATCTTCCTAGGCGTCTGAAAAGAAGATGGCCTCGGGATCTTTTCTTCTTGAAATGTTATTGGAGTTCTAAACGAAATGGGTAGATTCTCCACATGTTTGTATCATGTCACTATCAGCAAATTTACTTGTTGTATATATGTTATACAGTTGTAAGTAACAATAAATAAATGATTAAAAAAAAAAAAATCTTTGATATCTATATGAACAGCACACAAGAGGATATAAGTATATTATTAGTTGTCCGAAAATTTCATACAATGAATAATGATGCACATCCTTCATAATCCATGTTATCGAATTTCAGACAAAACCATAGAAAATTACAGAAGTACCATATTCAAATCGAACCGAAATACACACTGTTAATTCTTTTAAACTTGCATGTCCTGTCGCAGGCACAACTTTGGGATTTGAATTTTGGCGATTGGTAAGATCTAAAATCAGCTGAGTACTTGCGAAGCTATACCAACACAAATTTATTGATTACTCATTAACTTATTTTAATTTATATAAAATTTAACATTTGTTTTACTCTGTATTTCCATTCCTCCATAATTAGTGCATTTAATTACCATTAATTTACTATTGGGCAGAGCCAAGAAGGGCTGGAGTCTGCAGCGACGTCAGAAAAGACATTTCCAAAGAAAAAAATTGCACCTTCCCGCAATGATACATACTGAACGTTTGAGAATAAACAAAAAAAAAAACTATTAAATATGTTATTTCAATAAATATAATACTAAAATAAATACAACCCTTCGGATAATTAAAAGAAATAAGAAATACCTGACATTTCTATGTGTTTTTTATAAAATAAGAATCCAAATAGGAAAGTGGAGTTTTAGAAATTTTCCGGTTTGTTATTGTGCAGTGCTGGCAATAAATTTTAAAAGTGTGGCTGGGTTTCAGGAACACTGGGGAATCGAAATAAAAAAATGATTATAATTTATTTATTAATCGTAATAAACAAAATAAAGCTTATCTCTGTCGGAGGTTTGATGAGTCAATTCTTAAAAAAATTTCTTTTGAGGTTAAATGACTTCCAATTTAATGAAATTTCTTTATTAAAATTATCACTACATGGTACAACGTTTCAGAACCACTGTCCCATATTCATAGAAGAAATTATGAGGTTTAAGGTGCATGAATACGGACAGTGGTCCCGAAACGTTGTAGTGATAAATTTAATAAAGAAATTTCATTAAATTGGAAGTCATTTAACGTCAAAAGAAAAAAAAAATTAAGAAAATAAAGCTTTTGATTTTAGATAATTTTTATTTATATAAGAGGTGCAATACTTTACTTGGATTCATATATTTAATTAATTAAAATATTGAATTAAGAATATACCTATGAAAAAAGCTGACGTCCCAACCTATCCTAACACTAATCCTAATATGCAAATGACACATGTGCGTTAGTAATTAATAATTACCCTTAAATTACATCCTAAACTCTCTAATTCCATGTCACAACCCTCGAAGAATAATGTCGAAATTAGAGGATTAAAATAAATCCTATCAAATCATCTGTAATCTTCGTAAGCCCATCGACTACCATACAGTATCCTTTAATAATATTCCCCTGTTGAACAGATCTATTGCTTTGGACTACATCTGGACCAACTACTTACTTGGTATGCACACACAAGACTGAAAAGACAGGAAACTGCATGTCGATTTCAACTATTACAGCACTTACTAGACAGACGGTCTAAACTTCCAATTCATTAAAAAAGACTGATCTAGAAATAAGATCTATAGGGTTTTTTTTTTAAGCCCGATAGAACTTGAAATTGTAAAAAATAACACAAAAAATTAAATTGTAATCAAAATTTTTTTTTTATTCGAAAGATCAATACGTGACATTAACATTTGAAAATGATTTCGGGCATATGGGCACCGCGGCTGTTCTTGACGAAGCGCATTCTGTAAAATTGTGTTCAGCGATGAGGCGCATTTTTGGCTTAACGGGTTTGTTAATAAGCAAAATTGCCGCATATGGTCGTGCGATTTGACACCTCTCGATTATTTCCTGTGGGGCTACGTGAAGTCACTGGTTTATGCTGATAAACCAGCAACAATTGACGCCTTGGAGGCCAGCATTGTTCGTGTTATTCGTGACATACGGCCTGCAGTGCTCGAAAAAGTGGCCCAAAATTGGACGTCCAGAATGCGCTTCGTCAAGAACAGCCGCGGTGCCCATATGCCCGAAATCATTTTCAAATGTTAATGTCACGTATTGATCTTTCGAATAAAAAAAAAATTTTGATTACAATTTAATTTTTTATGTTATTTTTTACAATTTCAAGTTCTATCGGGCTTAAAAAAACACCCTATAGATGGACATACGGAGTTGAGTTTTGGGGCTTCACTAAACCTTCGAACTCCTCTCGTATACAATCCTTACAATCCAAAATCATTTGTAAAATCCTCAAAGCTCCTTACTTTGTCAAAAATAAAATCATCCATAAAGATTATTGTTCTATATGTAACCC
Source organism: Halyomorpha halys (assembly GCF_000696795.3). Classification (NCBI taxonomy): domain Eukaryota; kingdom Metazoa; phylum Arthropoda; class Insecta; order Hemiptera; family Pentatomidae; genus Halyomorpha; species Halyomorpha halys. Next base: position 756,053 of record NW_027105010.1, on the reverse strand, counting down.
ATCTAAACAGTAATAGATATCAATTGTTCAACTATAACCCACAAGTTTCTAACCTTGCTTCTTGTTTCATTCCTGGCAATTCTCCGAGGCGCCTGAAAAGGAGATGGCCTCCAGACATTTTAATGTAGAAATGTTATTAGACTGCTACCAATGGGTAGTTTCTCTTCATGTCTGTATCATAACATCACTTTTAGTATTTTTATATAAATACTGATGTAAAATTTCGATAAATAAATTATTAAAAAAACGAATGAAATTCATAATTAGTGATTATATAGAAGTAATGGAATTAGTATAGAAAATATATGAAACAACTTTCTATAACTTTCACAAGGTTACTTCGCGTGAGATTTCCTTTCCTAAAGAACTTCTAGTTTAATTTATAACTCGAGTTTCTTGCAAAACAGAGAGGTGTTGAGAAATCGGATTACACGGGTATACCAGGAAAACATTTCTATTCTTTGATACTGAATGGCCTAGCAAAAACTCCCTATGAAAAACTATATCCTCCTTCCTTTTTTTTTAATAGATCAGTATATTATTTATTCATACACAGGATGTCCCTAGGTTTACCCCACCCCCTAAGCTAAACAATTTTGAGATCTTAATTTGACTGTCCCTGGGGCATAACAATGGCTTATAGTCTATTTTTTGAGGCTATTGTTTTCTAACCTCCTCCAATTCTTCTCTAGCGCACCTAATTTTGAAAATTCATTAGAATAGGGCAAGTATTTTTATTTTGTTATTTCACGAACTCACATCGAGCATTTTTTATTATCTGACGCATTCTGAAGGCATTATTCGCCAAAACCCATTAATAAACTGTTGATGTTTTTTACAATTTGGGTGAAAATCGGATTATATATGTTTTGTTTTTTTAATAATTAGATTTTTAATTTTCCGAAAAAAAAATCATGAACAAAACCAATGATGATTTTATTTTTGTAGTTAACGCTTATATTTATAAAAATATAAAACGTATAATTTATTTATAAATATGAATAAATACATATATAAATATATTGAACGTTGAATGGAAATTTTCAACCGATGAAATTTTGTTTGAAGTCGGAGTTTTATCTGCTTAGCTATTTTCCTGACCTTGGTTTATTTTTGAAATGCGGAATGTTGCACAACTACATAATAACTTCCAGAAATTTATTTCCTACTGGCACCAACAAACAAAAACTGCATTAACAAACTTGATAATTGGAAGAATTATTAGAAAGCGAATGATCTCATTTAGATTAAAAAATAAATTCTGATTACACTGATTTATAAATTATTATTGATATTCCGAAATAACGACATGATATGGAACACAACTGGATATAATCTCATAAGTGCGTGAAATAAATTAATATATAATGTTTTCAATATATAATTTATCTTCTTTTTTCAATCTTGAAAAATTTAGTACATTATACCATAGATTTATTTCTTTATTATATTGATTTATAAATTTTATTTATTTGATGGTTTATTCTCTTTAAAAAAATCACTATTCATAGTTTAAAGTATCTTATAAACTTTTTTTTCATCGTGTCCTATTTTTGACGAAATGAGTAAAATTAATCTATCAATAATATTGAAATAGGTTCATTAAAAATCAAGCAGTTTTGTTTTCCTTCAATTATATTGCTACAATACACCCTTCTGACGATCAATATGTTGAAGAAATTCGATATTGACTCAATAATATCGACCGTGTAAAAGGGTTTGAGAAAAAAATGAGAGTAAAAAATTAACGTGATTTAGATTAATTTAAATATGCATTCTTTGATTTATTAGTAGATTTTTTCCTTAGGAGAAGAGGAATATTCTTGTTTTCTGAACCTTGAAGCCTTCATTGCTTGTTTTGTTATTGACCAATAGATCGACCGAGGGCGGTCCAGGGTGAGTGGTAGGGGTAGGAACGGATGAGGAGGGGAGTGGAGAGGGGCGTAGGGAGAGAGGGGAGAGAGTTAGCAAGGAACAAACGTGTGACTCAGACGATGTTGGCTGAGTTTGCCACTCGGATTGGCAGTGTCGATGGGGTTTGTATTGGTTTGGTAGGCCTGAACTTTAAAGGTTTCATATCCAATTTGTTAGATCTCTGAAGGTTTCAGAGTTGGGAATGTTAGTAGGGGAGACTTGTATCTAGAATTACAATTCACTCTTATATTTTTTACAAACGGCTTTGTAAAAAATATAACCATATAAATAAAAAAGTTTTTCCTGATAGGAGCATTAATACTAACCAGTCATTGAAAAAAAACTAATTTATTGATACATATTGATTGATTGATATGTACAAGATCATAATGTAACATTGGGAAGGATGGGGGAGCGTACCTTAGATCAATATAATCTTACACCTATAAGCTAGATAATGCCTATTAAAACAATCTATTGTACAGTCGATTGTAGTAATTGTATTTTATTCTTTCACTACTAAAAGAAATAAAATTGTATCGAAGTAAAACCTAAATGTTATTTGGATACTTACGTATACGAAGTTACGATATCTCGAAATAAGTAATAAATTTTAAAATGAAGCATGTTAAAGTCATATACAAAACATATTCTTCTTCTTCCAATATAGCTTTTTTTTTAAATTGATTTCTTGTCTCTCTTCATTTATAGATATACTACAGGTACATGACCTTTTGACACAAGGTACTAAATGGTATGATTTTCTAAATAGAACCTCATTAAAATTCTACATTTTGTTTAAAATTGAAAAACGACATAACTAAGTTTACACCAATAATCAGTGAATCGAAATTAAAAACACATAACAACTATCCATGAACAGCAAAACTAAACGTTTTTACTATTAGAACTTGAAAAAAAGAATTTAACTCGAAAATAATAACAGAGGTACAACCACTTTCCCGGTTACTTGCACCCATATCAGTTACTTTTTTTTTGGATGGTTCTATCATTTAAATAACAGTTCCTATCATGAAAAAAAAAACTTATCAGTCAATATCTTATTTCCGTCATTCTTTTGACTTATTTCTATACCTTTGGGGTTAGTTCATTGTTTCTTTCTTTTATATCCATGTATTAAAAATCATATCACCGCCTTTTACGATTGTTTAATTTATTATGTGAAGTTATCTGTACTGGATATTGGAAGTCAATATAGAATAATAGGTTATTTAACCATTATCAATTTAATGTTTTGAGTAGAAGAGAATTATACTTTATTTTAGTTTTCCTACCAAATTCGATATTACTTTTTGGATGTAAAACGGATAGTTTTATATATATATATATATATAAATACATACGATACAGTATTTTTTGCCCTTTGAGAAATAATTAGGGGAAATTAAATTGCCCATCCTATGCCCATTTTGTTTCCATTTTTTAGTTACGAGAGTTCGGTAGGGTCGGAGGGCATGAAAGAAATTTAAAGAAAAATGATAATATAATGGAATAAGATAATTAATTTTGGATATGTATAAAGAAAAAGGGAAATAAAACAGTAAACTAATCTGTTTAATTTTACTATGCATCCGCGAATGTTTGTGACCCTTTATTTTATTTTAAACATGAACCAACATTAAAAATGATAATTATATTATTTCAAAATTTTTTCGAGACCAGGTAATATTTATCAATTAATTAATTTATTATCCAAAATAGTCTCAACACTATATATTTATTTATTTGTCCTACGTTTCGGCCCTTCCAGCCATCCTCAGGGACATCTTCAACATAAATTTCCTCTCACATTAATTGTTTTCTCCTTGCAGGCTATTTTGCCCAGGTCAATATCTTTATTTAAGTCAAAAACCTTTCTATTTAAAATTTTAAAAAACCATTCCCTTATCTATTCTATAATATTGTCCACACTATAAAAACCCACACCATATAACAAACCTTTTATAACCTACCCATGGCAAAATAGCCTGCAAGGAGAAAACAATTAATGTGAGAGGAAATTTATGTTGAAGATGTACCTGAGGATGGCTGGAAGGGCCGAAACGTAGGACAAATAAATAAATATATAGTGTTGAGACTATTTTGGATAATAAATTAATTAATTGATAATTAAAAATGATGTTAAATTGCAGAATTAAACAGAAGAAAAACAGTTGAAAATTTTTCTTTCAAATTATAATCAATTACAGATAAATTATTAAAAAAAAATTCAACAATAAAGAAGATATGAATCATACTTCGTAAGTATATAAGACTGTAAGCTACACAAAGGTTAGTCAGATATACATTCAGATAAAAATGATCATACTATATAAATATATGTATATTAAAATTAATTGTAAGAAAAAAGTAAGATTTTTATTAATTTTTCAATTTATTTAATTCTTTATGATAGATCTTTTTCTTTTTATTTCTTTCTTCAGTACACTTTCATAACCCTATTATTCTATGTATTTTTAATATAGAATTATTAAATTTCAATAAATTGTGAGTAATATATTTGTAGTAACAAAAAATGTGGCAATTTTCACAGAAGATATATACAATTTTATAATGATTGGATAGAGATTATGTAAAAAAAGTCACATGAAAAACAACTCAAAACCTCTTCATATACTAAAAACCTTTTATTCTTCAATGTGGGGGAATGTAATCTAGGTTTACCATATTTATTTATTTTCAGTTCTCTATAAGCTAGTACATTTACTAAAAAAAAATAAATGCTTACAAATATATTATGTTATGCATTATAATATATTATTATTAGTAGTATAGTAAAGTGAAAAATAAAAAAAAAAATTTTTTTTTAATTTTCTTAAATATTTATTAAACATAAAAATTATAAACATACAGCATTCAAATTGAAAATATTCATATACTTCATCATACATCATTCCTATAATTCATATTAAAAACAGTAGTTACAGTTGTTGGGAAACTGTTTATAGAACTCTTATAAAATATTTTCAACATTAAATATAAATAAATTATTTCATATTAAATTAACCAGTTTTTAGTTGTTGAATATAGAATCATGTATTCAAATATTGTTTCTTTTTAACCTTATTTATTTTATTCTAATATTTAAATATGTTAAATTTGAATTCTGTATGGTCATACTTTTAGTGTTAAATAATTATTTCTAGACAAAATTTAAAAAAGGTGTTTTTTTTCCCTGCAGGGCGTGAAAATAAGACCAAAATAATTTTGCATCTTTGCCAAAATATTATTTCCTTTGAAGAAATTAGTCATTTTTTAATTCTATAATTTATTTTAATACTTACTTTTCGTGAATAGTACAACATCCTACAAATAATTTGTTTATTTTTTTAAAATAATTTATTCATTGTTATTTACAACTGTATAAAATTATATTCAACTGGTAAATTTGCAATTAGATATGAAATGACATGATACAAACATGTAGAGAATTTACCCATTGATGGAACTCCAATAACATTACTAGAGAAGAAGATCTCGGGGCCATCTTCTTTTCAGACGCCTAGGGGAATTATCAGGTATAGAAGCCAGGTTAGAAACAAGTGGGATTAGGTGGTTGGGAAGTTTGTCATGGAAGGATTGGTTTCAGGTTCTGGCCAAATCGGTAATATATAGAACATTGAGGATGACTTGATTTGTGGCAAAGTAAAAATTATTAAGGATTTGATGAAGGATTTTGGACTGTAAGGATTGGATACGAGAGAAATTCGGTGGTTTAGTGAAGACCCAAAGCTCAACTCTGTGTATATCCTGATACGCCTTATCATAGTCATGTAGATCAGTCTGTAATAGATTGGAAGCTTAGACCGCTTGTCTAGTAAATGTAATAGTCGAGTAGTTGCCTCTCTTTTCTGTCTTGTATGGTCATGCAAATTAACTCTGATCTACAATACAATCTATAGAATACCTCAAATACAAAATTAATAAAATTATTTCTTTTTCAGGTGGTCTACTAATCATAATTTAAGGTAAGAAAAAAATTTGATTAAGTAGCATTGAATTTTTTGCCTGATCTCTAATACATTTTAATTTGTTAATTGATATACAATAGTTATACAAACTGAGCAAATAGCAAATTATATTTAAAAAACGAATAGTTAATTTTAGCCTATTTATTTGAAATTCACTATATATATTTTTTTTTTTGAAATTTTTGATTGGACAATATTTTTTTTGGTAAAACAATGAACTGGATAATGGACCAACTGGACGAAACTTTGTTCCAATGTTGAAATAGAGATAGAGAGAAATGCTTTATTCATCCATACCCAAATACATCGAGTTGCTACATTACACAGCATACTAATCAATACGTGATCGGACATATATAAATTACATATATTTGCATGATGTAATCAAAAAGAAAGAAAGCAGTTTTTTTTTTTCACAATTTCCTTTTAAAATCAATTCCAGTGTACATAATAAACACAAATATTTCAATTTATTCCTTTTTTCCTTCCCTTTCTGGTTCCACTTCACCATTTCACAATTTTTATTTCATATGATCGACAAATTCACTCTCCCGAATTTCCCCTCTCAGATCCTCTACAGTGATCCGCTAAACAAATTCACTATTAGACAGCAATATGAGATCAAACAAGATAAATAATAGTCATAGCAGTGGATCAGTTTACAGAAAAAGAAACAAATACATTTCACCAAAACAAAACTAATATATAGATTTAAATGAAAATATAATAAAAAAAATGGTTAAAAGAAATACTTAAATGGATGAATAAGTTTAAAAAAAATAATAATAATCAAATAATTTAATGAATAAATAAGGTAAGGGAATAAATAAGTTTAAAAGAATAAAAGCGTCAATTTGTTCCAGAAAAAGAAAAAAAACACGAAGTACTGTCAAACCCTTTTGAAGTGTCAATGAGAAACCTGAAATTTATAATTGACGTATGGATGTTTATTAATGACTGAACTTCAATATTCTCTAATACCGTATATTATTAACAGTAAAGAAGAAACTGATCACTATATATGAGCCAACCAGTGCATTAGAAAAATGTATGCATTTTTATGGATTAAATCGTGAAATTATCAGTAATTAATGGTTAATTATTTATGATATCACAACTTTTTCAATACTGAAGCATAGGGCAAAGGTAACAACTGAGCACTAGACTTGGAATTTATTATTAATAGTTATTAATTACTTGCCTTATTTAGCCTAGAGGCGTACAGATTGGCCTTTAAGTACAATAATGAAGAAAATATGAAGTACAAGAAAAATAAACCAAAAATACTAAAATAAAAAAGAAAAGGGGTACAAAAGAATATAACTAATTACAAAAAAAAAAATCAATAAAAAAAATCTTTTTGTGTAATTTTCTAGTATAGAAAGATATTAACATAATATATATTAATGTGTAACTAACTAAAAATACAACCTATAAAAATTTCTTTACTTTGAAAACATAAAATAATAAAACAGTCAGTAAATTATAAATAGTCAACATATTTTTTAATAAAAAAAAATTAAAACAAATGAAAATTTCTTGATGATGCTTACTAAGAAATAACGAAACCAAAAATCTTTGAAATAAATACAAAAGATGAGGCTGTTAGTTGAGTAATTTATTTACTTTAAGGAGACTCGTAAAAAAATATAAAAACATTATTCGCTTTGTTATAATAGCCAGACTCCGAAAAACTGAACAAAAATCTATAAAATTCTGCCTCATATCGTCAAAGGATG
>NW_027105010.1:737035-748358 GCF_000696795.3 Halyomorpha halys | reverse complement strand
TATATAGATGATATACGATCTCAATCATTATATTCATTCAAAATACAGAACTTAAAGGAGTAACTGGAATCTTATTTCTATCTCGGTTAATGCTGATTTTTTTTCCATTAGCTAGACGTACTTGGGTCATTAATCTTAGTTTATTGATGTGAGTATTAAAGCTAAGATAAAATTTACCGATAAAAGAGAAACTACAAATTTTTCTATAGACGATATTGTTGCGGTTGTATAGAACCATTGAATACCAACAAGATTTTATATTAGCCTGTAGTGAGTTTTAAATTAAATTGTAATTTATATATAATATTTTCACATTCTTGAGACTGTTTATTATTGTTTAAATAAAATCAAATTTATCCAAATCAAAGTCTCAAAACATTCTTTATTTCCTTAAAAGTCCAGCGTTTCGGCCAATTCAGCCATCCTTAAGTACAATTTTAAATACCAATTTACACTCTCATAAAATATTTAAAAAGTTTTTGCAGGCTATTCTGCCCAGCTCACTAGTTTCAGTCAATATTTTGTTACTCTTTCATTAATATTAAAACTTTTAATAAAATTCCAAATATTGTTAGTTGCAAATATTTTTATGATAGAAAGGTGTAATACTGTTAAATTTATTATAATTAAAAGTTTTAGTATTAATGAAAGAGTGGTGAAATAGGGTAATTTGATTGAGATTAGTGATCTGGGCAGAAAAGGCGGCAAAATAATTTTTAAATATTTTATGTGAGTGTAAATTGGTATTTGAGATTGTTCCTTGAGGATGGTCGAATTGGACGAAACGTCAGACTTTTAAGGAAATAAAGAATGCTTTGAGACTTTAATTTGGATACTTATCATTTCATTTAAACTTAAATATTAATATTTATTGTATATCGACGTTTCCTTATTTGTTTCTTGTGTTCAAGGAATTAAACTGTATTAAATATGTTGTTACATAATTGAATTATTTAATATTTCATAATGCTGATTAGACATGTTTCCTGTATAATATCCTAGCAGTATAATAACTAACCTACGTGATTTCCAGTCTATGTCCTTTAGGTACATTTTTCTCCATATATTAATGAGTATTAGATCTGATGAGAGGACCAATCGGAAATTAATAAAATAAATAAATATAGGTTTGAGTATGATAATCAATACTCAAACGAATGATGAAATATATGAATATTTCAAGACAATTGTCATTTAATAGTTAAAATAAGAAATGTATTAAAATTGAATCAGTAACCTTATTAACATCTAAGCCACGAATTTCTTTTTTTTTTTTTATTGTTTTTTTAATATAGTATGGCTAACCATATTATAAATATTATATGAATGTTTTATTAACTAGCATATAAATTTATTTAAAGGTGGGATGAAACAATGCTGCAAAATTGATTCCTAGTCTTGATTTTGAGGTAAACATTTTTTTAAAAAATGAAATAAGTTGAAATATGATATTTTTTATGACAAAAAAAGTACCTACTAAAAAAATATATATATTTTTTTTCAAATTTGTTGCTTATAAGAGCAGAGGTTTTGCAGAGCAAACATTTTCAAGCTGTAAACAACTCGCAAAATATGCTACATAGTAAATAATTAAAGACAGTAAAATATACAGCAAACATTTTTGTATATGAAGTAAGATAGCAGAAATATTCAAATACTATATTAATATTCTAACAAAAAGTTTCAATTGTCACATCATTTCTTTCAGTAACTATAATATTGAAATTACCAAACATTATGTGCCAGGCAATCGCATATATGCAATGTATACATTTATACAATATATTCATGTATGTACATACATATACATACAATATACATTTATGTGTATATATTGTATAAATATTAATGGTTAAAAACGGTATGGTAATAATATGGTAATTTTTTTAAAATATCAGAATAATAAAAACTTGTAATTATTAACAAAAGAAAAACCAGAAATAATTTTATTTAAAAATGATACACAAATAAATGACAATGTTTGCGAAACAAACCAATAAATATGAAAACATGATTTTATAACGAATAAGTACGTTAGTGTAGTGAAGTTAAAAAAAAATGCGATATTTGTAGAAAAAAGTATGAAAGTAATATAAACTTACAATTAGTAATAAAAGAAAATTAGCAATGATTGTATTAAAAACTAATTGATAACATGAACATAAATAAAACGCAGATGAATTATTCGAGGACATGTTCTGCTTTACGATTCATTATCAAATACATTTATAAATTTGTTAATACTAAACTTACTCTTATATTGTCTTAAAGATTTTTATAATTATAAAATGTTCTTATTGATTTGAAAAAGTTTATATGAACTTAAAATTATTGTGTTGTGGTAACACAACTAACAACCACTGAGTATGTTTCACCACTCATATTTAAATTGTTATTAATTTTTTCCTAAATAATTTTTGTTATTATAAAATGAATAAAGTTTTAAATTTTCCCTAATTTTTATAAAAAAAAAAAAAAAAAACGTTTCCCACTTGGCCAGCTACGCGAATTACTCTGTTTATAAATTTATTTAATAATTTAAAACTTTCTCCTACAACAAACTTGTTTCCTGAAATTCTTTGAGTTTAGTTAGCAAAATACTTGGAAGGATATTATTAAAAGTGGGCTTTTTGCTTAAAATTGTATTCCTCATTATTTCGCTTTTGGCCTTACCTCCACCAATTTAAAATCTAAAAACAGATAAATATAATATGAATATCAATATAAATATAAAACTAAATGTTTTTAAAAAAGGGATTCAATTCGAGGAGTTGGAAAACCGAGAAATAAAAAAAATCTGAGATGCCAATTGTTCAAGGTAACATTATTTTTTTGTTTATTGAAAATGATTCAATAATTGAAAAATGTGTATTAAAATATTTAAATAACTAAAATTAATAATTTCCTTTCCTTGAGTAATATAGTTTTTAATTTGTTATATTTTTATTAGTTATATTAATTAGATATATATTTTTTTCAGCTGATCAGTAAATATATGTTCAACTTAAACTATTTAGAAATAAAAAACACTTTTTATTTAACAATATTACAATCTGTAGCACTCGAGGATAATAGGTACGTATTATATTATGGTTGAAATATCCCTTCAAACCATGTGTACATAAGACAAAATAAATAATAATAATGACGAAAATGAAGTAAAATTATATAAATTTTAATGTATTTTCAAAAAAATAAATAAAATAAAATTATCTATTCAACATAATAAACAATAGTTTTAACTTCATTAGCTGTTTGTTATTATTAAAAAAAAATTTAACTTCCTTAGGAAGGATTGATTTCCATAAGCCTAATATTAAATTATATAGTAAGATAAACATAAATATTGCTTAAGAGAAGCAAGTATAATTATTGGTTTTATTAAATTAAAAAATCAATTGGGTAAAATTATTTATTTTCTCTTTTGTAGAAGATTTAGTGAACTCTGGAATAGAAAGGCACGGTTGTAAAAATTATTTAATTAAATATATAAATTAATTTACCAGACGAATAATTAATAAATTGCTTAGTGACTATATAAATAAAAAAATTACTACATTTTATGAAAATGAAGTAACTAGTTTTTTTTTTTTGGTAACAAAACACTTTGTTTAAATCTGTGATTGAAGTTTGTCACCAAGTAACGCGTAATTTTTTGTGTAATTACCAATATTATGAAATATTGTTTTTTTGATTTATCGCATCACCAATATACAGATAATGGGGCATTGACTGTATTATTGTTATCACCTATTTTTAAGTAGGGTTTTTACTAACATTTTAACGATGATTTAATTGTTTATATAAGAAAAAGCAATAAAAATAATATAATTTCGAAATATGTACCTGTAAATTAATAAATTTCGTTTGTTTTTGTCCTTCATTTGACCGAATGAATAATTCCTACTCCACCAATTTCAAGAAACATATCTTTAATAATATTTCTTGTTAGAAAATTCATATATCTTTATATTGGAAAAGTATATCAGATATATAAAAGTATTACAATTTACTAAAAATTACATTCAGTTCTTAACCATTTATTAAGTACTAAATTGTTATGGAGTCAATGTTGAAAAGACCAGCACTGATTTTATGGAGTTAAGTCCTTCAGTAACTACAGTCCTTCAACTAAAGGGATCATAAATTTAATACTTATGATAATATAAGAATTGAAATAGGCAATATAATGGTATTTTAAATTATTTTTAGAATACCTTAAAGTTATGAAACTCTAATAAATCCCTATGTACATACTTACACTGTGTTGATCATACATATGTATATATATTTACAAAATATGGCAATTAAAATAAAAAAAGATCAATTTTTTCGGTTTTATTTGATTTAACCTTGATAGCATACTTGTAACAAAGAAAATAACTGATAGATATTAATTGTGACGAAAAGGACACAATTTTTAGATTTTTACCTTGACTCATTTGATAACTGAATTTAATCATCACTGGAAAGATTAACAACAAACGATTAAGCTTTATAAAGGTTCATTTCATCTAATAATAATCAAAGTGGAAATATATTTTAATTATTTCAACAATAATATGAGTAAAATAAGCTGACAGTTTTAGAATTAACATAAAAAAAAAATCAAGGTGAAATATTAAACCTAGAGAACAGTTTTGGAAACATTTGTTCTAAAATCCTTTTTTTCTTTTTTTAAAGTATTAATTTGAATAAGAAAGAAGATTGCAGAATAATCAATAATATTTGATGTATTAAATATATAGAATAAGAAAATTCTTCTGATGAAATAGATTAAAATAATGCGATTCTTTGTATTTATTGTTTAAACATCACAAATAGAAATAAACATACTTTTACAACATATATCAACAATAAACATACTTTTTGCCTTTCTGATGTAACCTTCGAGGGAGGTTATAAAGAATACTTTCAAAATAAATCTTTAAAACATTATAATAGCGCTTATTTTTAGATGCTACTGACTAAAATATATTGTTACTGTAGTTTATGGACATCGAGTCCTTTTTAATAGTTAAAAATAGTTTAAAATATCAAGGGAAAAATACAAAAATAAACACTAACAATACAAATACAGAACTATTAGTCAGTGCCATGGTTAAAATCTATTAAACTGTTCGTTTCTATAAATATTTACGTTAATTTAAGAAATATCACGAATGAAACTTTATTACTAGGTGATTAAATACAGCGTAAAGCAGTCTATTGTTATTACTTACGGGGCTCACATGATTTTCACTACTAGATGATGGTAAAAATAAAAACAATTCATTGAAAACATCTTCGTACATTTTATGATGGCAACAGATGTCATTTCGAGTTTCGATGCTTTTCAAATAATCACTCACGAAAATAAACCCATATCTGACTTACCACTGGGCAATTATTTTCTAGTGTTAATGTTATTTAAATGTTTTCGAAAGTGGTGGGACACAGAGAGGGGTGCTAGGGGTAGGAGTTGTGACGTAACGCCGGTGCTGTGAACAATTGGAGACAGGAGACCGGTGTAAGGAGGGAGTCCTGTCAGTATGCCGACAGCCACACACACACTAGGAGAGGGCGCGCCGCAGATCCCGCTATTGGACACTATTTCCTGGCTACTACCTGTCAACTGACACAGATATCGATCAGTTCATTCTGGAACAAGTGATATTCAGCTGTGGCATCGATTGTCGCGAGTGGGGCCAGAGGGAGTGTAGTGTAACTACCGGGTTGAGATAACTAGACTCAGTGATATCCCGCATGAGAGTGGGTGGGGGAAGTGCAGCTGCTCTACTCACATCACATATGCCTACGCATCGAGGGTAAATATGAACAGTCTTAGCTGAGAGGTTAGTTAGTGCGAAAGGGCCTTCAGTAGCCCTACCGCCGCAGCGCCCTCTATCTACCCTACTCACCGCCCCCCTCTCACCTCCCTCACAGCGTATTGATCGACGGGCCTGTGCAGTAGCCTACCACGCAAGCATGTACAAACTCTCCGTGAATATGTCGCTTAGTGCCGGTATCTCTCTCTGTTATGTGGTTTACTGAATCGGGAATTGCGGTTTTGTGTGCCTTGAGTGAGTTTTCGAGTGCCGGAGTGGCCGTACCCTTGTATCTATGAGAAGCCATGGAGGCGATCGTGGAAATGGCGGAGAATCAATCGTTAGGAGAGGGACTTGTGTCGGTGGAGACGGTCGATTCGGGGGGCCTGAGCACGCATGGCTTGATGTCGGGCCGCGGACTCGACATTTCCCGGCCTGTCGTCGCCAGGAGAGGAGTGCTTTGCGAGGACTTGGAAGTAGACGTCAAGGAGGAGAGTGGAGGAGAGTTGTCCGAGTGCGAAGAAAGCAAACAACTTTCTGTAATAGTTCAACCTCACGAGCAAGACGATTCTCGAGATTCCCGATTACTCAGTCCTGGAAAAATTTCCCCCTCCTCTGTGAGTGGGATTTCTGTCAGTGTGGCAGGTATGATAGACGCTGGTGATTTTCGTTCCTTACAACCGGAACCCACTTATCAGACTCTTACTTCAGTCAACGGGAGGATGTCTCCTCCTGGTTTTAGTCCTGGTTCCTCATATGCTACACTTACCCCTTTGCAACCTTTACCACCTATTTCTACTGTATCAGACAAATTCGCTTATGGACATCCGGGAAATGTAAGCGGCTCATTCACTGTAATGCAAAACAATGGTCTGGGTTTGAGCATGGGTGTCAATTCTCCTTATGGTTATGACAAACTGTCTTCTATGGGAATGTCTCCTCACCATTATTCTCCTAATAATTTATCGGGTATGGGGCTTTCTCAACAGCACTCGCCACTCTCTCCACAAAGCACATATAGCCAGAACGGCCTCAATTCTCCTCCTAAAAGTATGTCCCCGAACGGATACGATTCCCCGTACAACCAAAGAGAATTAGTACGAGGGGGATTGGGTGGACAGAGCCCACAACTGAGTCCTCCTTCAGCCTCCTTACATTCACCTCCCAGCACTCTTGTGGGAGGTTTCACTAGCTCAGGGACGATTCCGTCTCTCAACGGCCTGACAACTATCACACCTCATACCCAAGCTCCTTCTGTGGTGGTCTCTCCCCATCATTCTCCACCAGCCCTTGTACAGCGAGAAGCTGTTGTTGTCACTGCTCCTTCACCTCCAAAACAACAATCGACAATTGCTTTAAAAACTGTGACACAACCTTCTTGCCCTTCTGTAGGCCCAGCTAGTAATGAATTAGAAGAGATCAACACAAAGGAGCTAGCTCAGAGGATTTCTGCTGAACTGAAACGCTACAGCATCCCACAAGCTATCTTCGCCCAGAGGGTCCTCTGCAGGTCTCAGGGAACCCTCTCAGACCTCTTGAGGAACCCGAAACCTTGGTCTAAACTGAAGAGTGGGAGGGAAACGTTTCGACGGATGTGGAAATGGCTCCAGGAGCCAGAATTCCAAAGGATGTCTGCTCTAAGGCTAGCAGGTAAGAAATTTAAATTTCACTTCCCGCCCCCGAAGCTCCCTACGAGAGCGATGTAAACAGACTGGTATCCACGTGGCTACAACCGCCTAACTTTATTGATTCGAAACATGTGGCCACTTCCTACCTTCACCATCTAGCTATTATCAAAATGGTTTTTAGGTTCATATATGATTATAACAATGTTTATGTTCAGCATTATTTAAAAAAGGGTGCTGTAAAAAACTTATCACAAATTCCAAACATGAAGGTATTTAAATATTCTTTCTTTCGATGAAATACGTCGTAGACAAATTGAGCACGACGGATTTCATTTGTATTGTTTTATTTTCATATTATGACAAACATTCTCAGTTTTTGTCATGTTTTTATGTTTTACTCTTTTATTTTTTATTTCAAAATCTTAATTTAATAATTTATTATTTACATAAATGAAATTTAAATGCTATTCTTTGCAGCCTTATGTCAACAGCATTTATTTTTATTTTGTTTATCTGTTTGACTACTATCTTGATTTATGTTAATCATTATTGTTTTTATATTACGTCTGCAACTATATTTTTCTTATTAAAATCTACATGTGTAGAAATCATATGAAAATATTTTATTAACTACTGGATCATGTTTTAGCTACACAGAATTATATAATTTTTCCATTTCCATATACATTTTTACCTTTTATGAAAAAAAAGGAAATCCAAAGATTTCAGATGTTGATAAGAAGAGAATCGTTAAATTAGTAATTAAAGATGAGCTAATTAATGATAAAGTTGAGATAACTGTTTTCAGCTATCTTGGCCGAATTAATATAAATACAATATAGTATAGTGTTGCTTAGAATTGTATAATTAGTGACAAGCAATTTAACATCTTAACAGCATTCTTAAGTCTATTTTTTTTTAATTAAGTCACTAAAATCACTCCGACTATACCTTTTTCATACTATTATAGAAACTCAGTTCTAAGAAATTATCTAAATATTTTTAAAATGTAGTTTGCTTTATTATTTTTATAAAGGTTTTCATTGTATTATATATTTTGTTATATATTTATACAGCAGGTGATGGTTTAATTGTGTATTATTAATATTTACTTAGATTAAGATTGAATTTTTTAACATTTTAATTTGATGTTCATCAAATATTAATACATAATAATCTAAAAATGAATTTAAATATAAATTATACGACTACTGATCTCTCTCTCACTCAAAAAAATAAATAAATAAAAAAGATGCATATTACTGTTTTTATTTCAAACAATTTCGGATGTGGATGGCAATGTATTTTGACTTTTCATCATTGCTGTACAATCATTGCTTTATTTATAAATCATCCTTTATTTATTTATTTTTTTCATTTGGCTGATAAATAGATAATATATATATAAATATATAATAGCTGTACAGGTATGTGAAGATTCTATTCAAAAGTATCAAGGGCGAGGGACAGTATACATGTCTTATACTTAGGGATGCTGAAAGACGAGGCACCGGAACTTAGGTTTCATGTTTTGTGTATCCGGGATTTGGTGTCATTTGAGAAGGATCCCACAGGGGCTCTTAAAGACCGCTGTATCAAATTCCGATGAATAATTTTTTTTTTTTATGTACTTCACAAACCCCTATGATACCGAAAGATATATAAGGCGAATTAATTAATCTCATAATTTAAATTTAAATAATCTATATAATGAAAAGATATAAAAATCATTAATTTTTTTAATAAAAATTAATTAAATCAAAAATTATATATTTTTCAAAAATTATTTATAATAAATCTAATACTAATTGTGAAATTAAATCAAATTAATTTATAATTATTGCGTGGTTAAAAACCTCTCCTTAATTTAAATTAAGAACTTGATTGATAGGAAAAGGTGGCAATAACTCTAAGGATAATTAATTTAAAAAAAAAAGTTGAGTTCGTATTTTAGTTGGACTGTTCATTTAAAACCTGATACTTAGCGTTTGAAAGTGTAGCGTTGAACGTTCGCCAGCTTGGAATTGTTCTTAATCAGTTAAAGGATTTGCAAACGGACTAACTTGTGACTTGTGACAAATGGTTTTTCTTTGACTACTTACGATGCAGTAATGACTTTCCAAAATACTTTATAGAACAACAGCTTAAAGTACCTGGAGGAAACATTTTTCTCCTGATAATATGCTTAAGGAATGTAAAAAAAAACAAAAGAAAAGAAAAGTTGATTTAGCGCAATTACACAAAAAAAGTAATCAAAATTGTTGTAAACTCCTGATGCATTAACTATTTATTATGTTTTAAAGACATTTTTCTCTTTGCACTTCCATCATAATCGAATTTAATTTAAATAGGGTTTATTATTTAAAATTACATTTCTTAATAATAACAAAATAATGTAAGCTCAAGAATTATGAATCTTAAATACTTGGCTTGCAGGACTTTGATCAACATCTTTAGAACTAAATATCAACAATTACCTTATTGACTATGAATGCAACCACATATTAAAATGATATGATTTATGTTTTTATTGATATATCTTATATATGTATATATAAATTAATATGTTTACGTTAAAACATGGAAGAATTTGAATAGCTTGAAAAATAAACTAAAAATAGTAGATATACAGATGCATTAAACATTCATTAGTAATAAAGAAAACTTTCAACTACCTGAAAACATATTTAAAATTAGAAACAGTAAGATTAATCATTTTGAATAATTAGTGAATAAATGCAATTAATATAAAAAAAAATGAAGATAAATATACGAAAGCACTAAAGAATATTTAAACGTATTCTTTAATAGCTCTAGTTATATAAAAAGTCAGTGCAACTATTTCGAGGGTATAAAAATAATGAGGTTTTATGATTTAATAGATATTTTTAAATCCAATTTTATTAATTAGGGTAATGAAAAATAATGACTTGAGGAATTAAACCTTTTATCAATAATAATAATGCATTTAAAATATATTAAGTTATTGAAATAATGGATTGAAAATTGTTTAATTTTAGTATTGAAGATGGGAATAAATACCTAAAGCGTAAACTGGTGATTAATGTAATCTATAGAATAATATAGATAAAATTAAGAGGAGGCCGAATTGCTATACATTTTCAACAGTTTTTAATAATATTTTTCCAGTAAAATTACAATTTTCCCGCGGGATTTTTAATTAAGAAACATGATTGGATTGTGGATTGGTTTTTATTGTGGTTAAATCATCTAACTCTGTAGAAAATAGCTGACAGATTTAAGGATTCATTTGAAAAAATAAAATGACTGAAAATCGTCCGTTAGTTTAGTGCCCGATTGTTCGGATCCCGGGAATTCTTCAATTTTATCAAAGTTAGGTGATGAATTCAACTGGAGAGGAATTGAAATGCCCTGGGGTGAGGCCTAAGCCCAGCTGGGGACTGCCTCCCCTTTATTTTAAATCTCGGGCGAACAATGGAAGAGCACAGCTGCCTCTTACAAGGGGATAAAACCTGAGGAGCCTTCGCTCTATTACATAGCGAATAATCATTTTCATGATGATATTTTATTATTATAAAAATAATAAACATAATTAAGTGTCTCGTGATAAAAAATAACCTAATATCCGTTTATAGACCCTTCAGTTGGAAATATGACAGTGAATCCATTAAAAAAATCAGATTTTAACAGCTGGTTTTTGATTCACAATACAATATCCCCCTTAGTCGAGACAGAGAGAGAGAGAGAGAGCGGACAAAAGAAAAAACCCGTAGGTACCGTTGCGTGGTTTTACTGTAAGAGCTTCCCAAAGGTCGTCTAGAAATATGTTGTAACCATCTACATAACATAATATTTGCTTATTGTTTCTATTATAAAAATTAAAATATTAGATGTTTATATTTTATA
>NW_027105010.1:733805-736985 GCF_000696795.3 Halyomorpha halys | reverse complement strand
TTTTAAAATAATTTAATCATGAATGTTGTTTTGTGGAATATAAATGATTTAATATATTTCTATAAAGTAATAAATATTCTAATTAACGCTTAAATTTAGTTTAATGATTTATAATTTCGTTTTTACCACACCATTAATAAGCTGTTCCAGTTTAACCTTCAGTTTGGTTTGGCTTGATTACTGAGGTGTTCTAGTTATCTTGCCTGTAATGCGATAAAACTAATTTCTAAATAAAATTCCATAAAACTAATAACATAAGTATGTTATTAGTTTTATGGAATGCAGAAACCCAAAAATTATTTAATAAGATTGTATCAATAATATAATACATATAACTATGTATATAACTAAAAATGTGATTAAGCTGTAATGTATCACCGACGATGCATTAGTATCGAACAACGATGTAATTAAATTTGGCCTTTATGCTTTCGTTTCAGAATCTCCAGAAAGTCATTGGTATTATCATCATTTATTACATAAGTAAAATAATATTACATTTACTTAATAAATAAAATTAAAAATAAAAATAGATAGCTAAAAAAATATTTTACAATAATAATTTTAACTGCCTTGACAAGCTTAATCTACCAATTTAATTTTCATTAACTATACTATAATAAACAAAATAATTGAGTTTCGTTTTTCTCTGAGGTTGAATAGGTTCAAACTCTGTCATTGGTTCTTAGTTCTGGTATAGTGAATGACAAATGATGAAGGTGCAGATGTCTTTGCTGAAATAAATCAATAATAATTTTTTAATTAAAAATATGTATGCATTTTTTTTCAACATGAAACTTGTTAAAAGACGGAATTATAATCTATAATTATATAAATTAATCAACGAATTTTCCTAACTTCATAATTTTTTTTTTAAAAACTTTTTAGCTATACATGAAAAGTAAAGTAAGGATTACGGTAGTGAAAGGTTTCAAATCCGAATCAACTTATTTTCAAGGGAATAAAATGTAGAATATATCGTTAAAAAAAGAACTTAGAAAAATTAGTTACTAGCGTATAAAGGTAACAAAAAGTGTTGAAATACCTAAATAAATTGAATTTATAGAATGTTTTTTATGTTCATCATGAAAACTGTTAGTTTTTACTTTGATTTACATGTATACGAAATATATAGTAAGGGGTGAGTATTGAGATTGTATAACTTTCAGAAGTCATAGTTGAGTATAACTTTCTACTCAAAGTTGGGCGGTGTATGAAAGTTCTGTAATGCGTTTTTTTTTTTGTTTTTTTTTAGTGATTTTTTATCTATATTACAGTAGGTCTATTGAAATGAATTAAAAAATTGAATCTAAACTTTAATTTTAAACAAATCAAAAGTTAGAGAAAGATATGACAATGATATGGTGTTATTTATATATATATTGAGCAACAATAACGAGATGAAATTAATTTAAAAAATATAGAAGTACATATAATTAATTTTGATTTTTTTACGTGCTCGATGCAAGTTACATTAAGCAGCAATAGTATTAATATTTTATTTTTCATTTGATTATTTAATTATTAACAAAATTACTCCCTTACGAACATGGTGAGATTCTCGTCTTGATTCGTAAGTTGTATGAAAATGTAATATAAAACATATGCAGGTCTCTTGAAGCATCCTCCTAGTTGAAGTTAATTATTTAATGGTCGATGATATTTTTTTTTATTTTATGGTTTTCATGAAATATTTGTAAGATTTCAAAATTATATGTATATTTTCAAAATAATTTAAATCATATTAATGTCACGGGTGTATGAAAATAAATTCATCTTTTACATTCGTGTCTCAAATTTTGTTTATGTAACTATTGTATCTTGAGGAGAAATGTTAACTGTATGCTATACATACTATTTGAACTTATAATAGTGGGAAAAATTTAAGTGAAAATTATTAAAAAGGAAATAAATAAAACGGGTCCCCTTCAGTACTCCAATTAAGTCCATTCAGGTTGTTGTACGGAGAAACTAATCACATTAAACATTATTATTAACAATAATTAAATAGAGGTTATCCTGATAATATTTATAATAAATAGATTACCTCCATGCTAATTATTTCTTACCTCTATTATTTACAAAAATTAAAATTCTATTCTTATATTTGTTTAATACGTTGTCACTATATGTCACAACTAAATTTTAAACAAAATTCTATACTGATATTTTACTAATTATATTTCTAATTAATTTATGATATCTATATTATGTGTAATAATAACGTGTGTATAACAGTAGTATAACATAATAATGTGTAAATTAATTGTATCACTCTTAAAATTAATTGCATGTTCAATGTTATTAGTTATGTGTATAGCCTCTGTTATGTTTAGCGAGATTAACTATTTCCCATTTTTGGGGGTTTTTAAAACCGAAATTGTGTTTAAGTTTTATTCTATGTTGGACAAGTTTCTGAAGTAAATTCTAGTTTTTAATAGTTTTGGAAGTTTCTCTGATATATACCCCTTCACAATTATGGCAATTAATCGTATACATTACATTTAATTTTTAATTTTTTTCTACTTAATCTTTCGTGTTGTTGAAGTAATTTCATAATTTATATTATTATATGATCCTAATTTTAGATTACTGTGGTCTTAATTTATAAATGTCATTTTAATTTAGCGATGGCCCCGAAACGTTGTAATGGATGAATTAAAATTAAATAACAGAGAGTTATTATGTAAGAGTTATACACTTCACCTCATTACATAAATGTACAACTCATCCAGTCAAATGAACCTATATTATTAAAATATTTCTGTAATCATTTACACTATTTAATGAGTATTACGCCCATGTCGAGGAAAATATAATATTAATTTGTAAAGCTAAGTTAGGTCCTATTGCGTATATTATGACCATTGTCTCAAATATTTATGTAGGAAAAGAAAGATTGGATTTTAATATTAAACTACAGTCAACTTTCAATTCCACGGACCTCGATACCTAGATCCCTGGATATTTTTTATTGTTTTTTCCTAAAAAAAAAAAGAAGAAACAAAAAAAAGAAAATAGGAATAATTTTGGGGAAGTATTCGATTTTAAGTCGAAGGAGCTACGTAAGCCAAATTATATAAAATACATGAAGGTCTCATCTTCTTCGCAGTAGGAGTTAATCATTTAACTGTCGTCGATATATTTTTTTTTAGATAATTATAATTATATTTTAAAAAT
>NW_027105010.1:719897-733755 GCF_000696795.3 Halyomorpha halys | reverse complement strand
TATATATAAAATATATTTTAAAAACCATTACATTATCTATTAATGTTATAAATGCATAAAAATTAATTATTGTTTTGCTTCCGTATCTCAAATGCTGTTTCAATGTTAGTTTCACCATCTGTCCTTCACTATTTTACAATTTTGTATGTCCCCCCGTCCTGCTTCATGACAATAATTAAAACTTAGTGATTAACATTATTAATTTAATAAAAAAAATTTTTTTCGAACAAATATTAGTTATAATAACTAAGAAAGCACTATGACAATTTTATATAGTTTTCTTAAAATTTGGTTTCATTCGCCTTTTCCGTGCTAAAATGTCATAACCTGATAGAATATGGCTTGTCCCTCCCCCTCTAGTTTTGATCCTAGGTACGCCCTTGACTTTTAAATAGTTGTGTATCTATTTACGGCTTATTTTCTTTCGTTTATTTACAAAGTTATAAATTTATAAACTAAAAAAAAAATTAATTTTCTTTGTAAACTTTCTCTCTCCTGAGAGTAAGGTGTGTCATCCGATTTTTGATTTCTGGACCTCAGTACCTCTTGTTATGTCACTATTCAAAAAGAGTTTGTTGGAGTTTTACCTTTACCTAGGTACTAGCGGTTAGTAAAGTGTCGTGATAACCAGGTAAATTTTAAATAAAAAATGAGAAACTTTGACATTTTTTCACTCATAAGCCAAGAATGATTTTCGTTTTTTTCACTCTTCACCGATATATTATTAAACAAGGAATTTTTTTTCTGTTTGAATTTTCTTTTTGTTTGAATTATGGTAAGGATGGTTTCCCTTGAACTCTAAATTAAATTAGAAATTGGGTACCTATTATGAAAAAAACTCGTGAGAAAAATCATATGACACACTCTTGAGTTCCCTTACTATCGAAGGCAGAATGTTGGCAATATATCACAAACTCTAGAAGAAGCGTTATTAAAATTTTATTTGTATATACAACAAAAAAATGGTGATAACGCTATAAATATTGCTTTACCTTTTGATACAGCCACTACAGTTCATATAAGGTTTTACAAAACATTATTCAGATAGATGTGCAGTATTTTCACACAATTTTAGAGCGGTGCCTATATAGTGGATTATAAATTGGAAACGAAAATATGTTTAAGAGATAAAGGGAGGTTTGGGAGTTTGCGGGGAGGCCACAAATTCTGCGGTTAAACCTGGCTATAGGGATTTCTTCCCGTTTAATCGGGGCTAAGAATTCCAGCGTGGTGAGGAATTTGACTCATTTTGACCTCTCACTGGCACAGTCTCCCTAATACTCATTCTTTACCTCACCCTACCTTTATGGATGCTTCACATACCTAACTTTGGCCAATCCTTTCCCTCAATTAATTTTTTTTTCTTGCCTCCCCCCTCTCTCCTCCAAAAATGTTCTAAAAAGTAAATAAAAAAAAACCTTCTGCTATCATATTTATTCATTAATTTGTTTATTAATTCTTAAAACCTATCATATTACTATGATATATACTTATAATGAATAACTAGTAGAGAAATCGGAAATCGAAAATTCCGAAATATTTAAGAGTTCAACTATTTTAAATATTTGCTACTAATAGAAATATGAAATGCAAGCCCGTTTCACCTACGATAAGTTCCACGTTATTTAACCTTCGAACTATTCATTAGATGAAATTTTATTTATTTTTTACAAGTATTTTTGAATCAAGTGATTCGAGAGACTTCTAGGATATTTTTTTTATGGTTATACACATAACCACAATATCTTAGCAATCCTTACTAAATATTCTGAGGGCCCCCTTTTTTTAATTTTATTTTATTTAAAGCTCAAATTGATTTCAAATTCAACTTTTTTTTTATTAACATAAAATTTTACGGAATAAAAAATGTTTTTATTTTCACTTTCTGATATTACCGCTTCGCTATTACTAGTTCATGTTCTGATTCATATCATTCACTCGATAAGATCTCACTTTAATTGCCAATTTGCCTTCTACATTGTACCAAGACGGAATTGATTCGATTTCTAGTTTATAAAACCGGTCAATTCTACGCATACTTATAATTTTACGTTATATTTTTTATTATTTAGTTTTCGAGATGAGAAAGATTATTAGTCGGATTCCGTTATCGTTACCGACATTTCTGCAAAACTTTACCGATTTTGGAATAATATATTTTTTCACCTCCCAACTTTGCATCCACGTCTTCTAACTTCATGCAGATTTTTTTTAAATTTTACTCCAGTTAATTTATTCATGAAAACAATTTTAAACTTACACCCTTGGATGGCCTGATTATAAAGCTCTACCTCTCTCATTACAGGAAACAACTTATTCCTCATTAGAAATCCACTATCTAATCAACAATTTTCGCTGTCTACATACCGAATATCTTAGTCCCTTTCCGTCAAATTCCCCTGCCAACGAAACCTCTCGCAGAGCCACGATATGATTTGTATCCCATAACCTCGTTTGCGACAGGTTTCAACCCAACACGTGTGTCCGAACTTATTACATTCCACCTCCCTATACCTAAATCTCATATTTTCAACTTTCACTCTAAATCCACCAAATAAAGAGTTTTCAACTAATGCACAGTTTTAAGAATAATGGACAAAAAAGTGAAATTGTATTTTTTATTTTTAATCCACAGATTACATTATAAAACTAATTTAGCCATTAAAATTATATAAAATATTCTTCTTTTGATCAAAAATAGTGATATTGTGAGTCGAAATTTATTTCATACCAATGATGGGTTGTATCAATTAAATTATTGGCTTGTGTCAAATTGGTTCTCTCTGATTTAAGATCTAGCAGTGCTTTACTTAGGGTATCCAAAATAAATTATATTGAAATATTTTTATTTTATCTATTTATTATTGGTTATACCTAAGTACTTGCAAATTATTCTTCATTATATTTCAACTTAAGTTCTTAATTTTGATGGACTATAACTAGAAAAAGGTTCTGTGAATATTTATCTATTTTTTTTTTAAACCATAAAGTTTACCTGAAATAAAATGTATTGTTGAAGATTTAATTTAACAATTTTAATAGATTTTTTTTTTTAATTTTCAAATAATGATATTTCGACCATACATCCTCAATACCTGTCCCAGAGCCTTGCTTTGTGAAGAAAAAAATGTAAAAATGCAAAGGAAAATTAGTCCAGATGAATATATAATATAATGTGACATTGACGAAAAATAGACGTTGATTTTAATATAATGTTACGATTTGATAAATTCACGAGAGATTAAGTCCCTGAATAAAGAAATTGCCTAATGTCTTATGATAAATAATTATAATCATACCATTAACAAATTATATTTTACTATTATTATGGTATTACCAATTATCTCCTTCTATTAATATACTACATACAATATTATTTTAGCTCTATAGTAGTTATTCAATATTACACTATTGTTGTTGCGTTGTTTTTGAACTTAGATAAATTAATAAAAATATGTATTTGAAGATAACTAGTTAAATAGTGATCATATTCAATAAATTATTTTTATTTCCCGAAATTAGTAATTATGTTCTGACGCGATATTTTTCCATAAAAAATTAATTGTCTATTTGAACCTTGCTATTAAATTTCTAACATTCAATTAATTTTATCCAACAACTGGAATTCTTAAAGCTTTGAAATAATTTATATTTATAAATTAAATGATACACTTCTAAAATGTATTGATAGATGGATAGAATTTTTATTGAATTAGTCATGTTTAGCAGTGAAATTCTCGAATTACTAAAAATCTTACTCCTCTATCTTATAATTATAGTAGCTTACAGTAAAGTATGAATTTCTGATCGAATTTGCATAAAATAGTTACTTTATAAAATTTACAAATGTCAATTGTGTTTTCAATACGTAAATAATTAGTTAATTAATTTGAACGACATTAATTAAATTGCTGAATTAAATTGAAGATTATTATGTGTTAGCTATAAAAAAAAAGAAGAAATAAAAATTACCCATTAATTTAGTAATTTAATCTAGTGATGTATATTAAAATAGAGTTCTGTTAAAATTAAATTAAAATTCTCATTAAAATTAAAATCCGAGTTTGATTTTATAATTATTACGATTTTAATTCTTATAAAAACTTTAATCGGCCGCCATTTTGGATCAAAATGACGGAGAGCAATTAATCTCTGGATCTATTTCAAATTAAAAGGTTTAGAGAATCAAATCCAGTATACAATTCCTTGGAAGCTTTTAGGTTTAACTATTTTTACCATAATCGAGTATGATCATATATGAACTACATGTTTATAGCATATATGAAACGGCTGTCTCTGGAACATTCATAATCAATGAATAATGAAGTTTGACTTGGTAGAAACTACACATAAACAATTATCTGATAGGGAGATAATCTAACAATGACATCCCAGGTGTAGTGATATAAACAGCAATAATATACTTATTTTACTGAACCAAACGTTGCAAGGCATAAAGTATTCGTAGCTATCATCTTCCTAACTATAAAAGGATCCCTTGTCCCTAATTATACAAATTTTGACATGGACTTTGTCTTGGTGATTTTTCCTATATTGCACCGTCATAAAATAATAAAATGGGGTCTATTCTCTCATTTAAACCGCTATAAATATGGTATGGAAAATACCCTTGAATGTTCTTTAGTTCCCGCATAATTTAAGTTCTCGAGGATTTAGTTTACATTAAATACTTAAACGCCTTCAGATATTGAAACTTATTAAATACAAAAAGTGTAAAAGTTATATAAAAAAAAAAAAAGTGATTGTGACCATTTTTTATCAAAACTAAGAATTAAGATAAAATGACATAATTATAATTTTATCACGCTTTAAACTTCAATCCAAGATCAAAATTAGATTTTAAATATTAATATTCCAAATCCTACAATCCGACATGACCACCCTTGAAGAATGGTGTTGCAACTGGAGGATTAAAATAAATTCCAATAAATCCTACGAAATCATATTCACCCTTCGTCGCAAACCCATGACTTCCTGCCCCACAGTATTCTTTAATAATACTCTACTCATTCTTGTCGAGCAAATCCGTTACTTAGGACTACATCTGGAGAAACGACTGACATGAAATCCTCATCCAAGACTGAAAAGATAGAAAACTGCTCGTCGATTCCGAATATTACAACATTTATTGGACAAACGGTCTAAACTTCCAATCCATTAGAAAATACTGGTCTACTTGACTATGATAAGGCCTATCTGTACATGCGGAGTTGATATTTGAGGCTTAAATCGAACCCTCGAATTCCTCGTATCCAATCCTTACAGACCAAAATCCTTAATGCCCTTTACTTGGTCATAAATCAAGTCATCTATCAGAACCATATGTTGGCAATTTAGCCAGAACTAGATACCTATCCTTCCATGATAAACTTCCCAACCACACAAACCCTTTCTAACCTGGCTCCCCCGTCAATACCCGATAATTCTCCTAGGCGTCTGAAAAGAAGATGGCCCCAAGATCTTCTTCTCTAGTAATGTAATTGAAGTTTTATCAATGAGTAGATTCTCCAAATGTTTGTATCATGTTATTTTATATCTAATAGCAAATTTACTTGTTGTGTATAATTGTATACAGTTGTAAAAACATTAAATAAATTACTAAAAAAACCATAAATATTCCAAATAATTCCGGTATCTTGGGGGATATCTATTCAGTCTTTGTGTATAATAAATTCTTGATAATCTTCAATAAAGTGGTTCAGACTCTTGCATTAGATATCTTGGGTAAGGCGCCTGATACTAAAATATTAAGTCTGAATAAACTTTATAGGCATTTAATGACCTTTGTCACTGTTTGATTTCCTTCGAAGAGTACTACATTTGTTGTAGTCTTTCTTGTTCCAAAAAGTTTTGATGATTCAAGTCTCCATTCTACATCGCATTCACTGGTTAATTGAACATTTTTCTGTTATAGTATTTTTGAAAATTATTTCTTTTGAATAAATATTTTTTAAGTATTCATTTAAATATGAAATAGATGGAACTTATTGCATCATTTGAATATCTTTATAATAACGTTTTATTTGTATCTTATTTCCGTGAAACGTTTTAATTATCGTTCATGACGCATATGTGAATGATATTCCATATCATATGTAAATAAATTTTTTTGTTAAAAATCAGTAAAAACGAATCTTTAGGAAGGGAATATTCGTTACTGAAGGTATATAATGTATAATGTATAATGGTAGTTCGGTAATAGTAGACGGAAGAATGTTTGTCATCTCTCCAATCCACGCTCCATAGCCTAGGAATCTATTGCAACATTCTACACCGAATAGCTCCATCTACCACTATTTATATTAAATGTTGTTTTCGGCTACTCATTTATGTTTTAGTTACTCACATTTGATAACATTATTAGTAATAAGATTAACGTGATCTGTTGTTAATACCGATTTCAGTTGTTTATTATCAAACGAAACGGTTCTGACAAATATAAAATTTTTGTAGGGCCAAATTGTTATTCAATTTACTACAAATAATAAAGATTTTTCAAAGATTCGATTTTTTAATCATATTTTATTGTAAAACCAACTGGATTATTTTATTTTATCCAGAATTTTCATGAAGTGTATAAATATGAAATGGGATAAAATTTACTCCGAAAAATCAGATTTTAAATAGAAAATGAAGTTTCGGTAAAAAATTGTAATATTTTTTTCCAAGAAAAATCTCTGTTCAAATTTATTTGCGTATATTTTTTTTTATTGTATTATATTTTCGTGAAAAAAAAACTCTTTTAAAATTTCTTTAATGCTTAACAAAGACATTTCATAATTGCTTGTCTAGCTCCTAGTTGATTATTTCTAGAACAAATATTATGGATATAATAAAAATTTAAAATAACTTAATCTTATGTGAAAATATAATAAATTATTTAAATAATTTAGCAGGGGACAAAATAAGAAATAATCATAAATTTTACTGCAGTAAAATTAGAAGATAAGAATGTTTGGATTTTACATCTCTAAAAATACATCAATACCTCGGTAAATATAATTCAGGTGATGTTCACATCACATTACGGCGGATAAGATGGGCGTGTAAAATTGTCCTAGTAACAAATTGATCCCTAAAAAGTTAATTAATACTTATCCAATTGGTAAAAGCTCAAGTGATACACCGATACGTAGTGGGTGGGATGATTGCGTCAATACTGACTTGTGGATTGGCTTCGAACGGGCATGTGTGTAGACAGCGATTGGTGGTATCGGCAACGAACCATCGGGTTCCTTTTATTACCATTCAAAACGGGTTCGAAATAAACCAAACTCGGCGTAATATATAGCAGAACTGCTGACTAGGTTGTAACATTCCTTTCTCATTTTATTTTTCAAACGGAAAGTATAGCAAATCAATGGTTTAGCATAGAGTTTATCATTAATATAAAGATGAAGGAATAATAATATACAAAATGTTAAAAGAGATATTTTATTAAAAAAAAAAATCGTAATTAAATGTAGTTAATGCTTTCTTCGTAGACCTTTCGCAGGGGAAAATAATTTTTTCTTAACCCAAATTCTGAATTTCCTTTTCATCCAATTAATAGGATGCTGAAGTACCCATAAGTAAACAAATTAAGATTTTTTTAAATTATTATAAGCTTAGGTAATATAGAATTTCTCAAATTGAACGGGTATTTAAGGGTCGTTTGCCTATATAGTTTATCAGAAACTAAATTAATGAATCATATTTATGAGGTACATTAATTGAAGTACCAGGCTATATTACTAAAAAAAATATTTTTTCATACATTATTCTGTTTTGCAACATTTCCTTACACAAGTTATTTTCTATTGTGTGCTATTTTATTCTCAAAACGAATTCCATTTGTATCTTTGAACGATGATTCCCTCAGTAGCTAGGCAGTCAAGGGGGTCCAACGTTGTTCTCTTGTGCTGAAAGACTCCTGTTCAAATCCACTTGAACTTTATTTTTCCTGTGGGATCTATTGAGGTAAATATAATGGCTTCACAGTTGGTTCATGGGTTCAAGGGCGTACCCAGGTTTAAAACTATGGGGGAGGGGGGAAGCCATAGTCAATCAGGTTGTGACCTTTCAGCACAGAAAATGGGAATGAAATCAAAATTTTAAGAAAATTAATTATAATTGTAATAGTGCTTATTAGTTATTACAATTAGTATTTGCTTGAAAAAAAAATTACTTATAATTAATGAAAAACACAAATAAGTTAATCATACTTATTTGTGTTTTTCATTGACCGCACCCCAACCATCTTCTCCTCATTTATCATCCACGGTCAACTATCTCTCATAATTACTTATAATTAAATTGATAATTTTTTCTTCACTTCTAAGGGGGGGTGGCAGCTACCCCCTTCTGCCCCCGCTAGGTACGCCCATGGCTCCATTCAATCTTGAACGATGCTGTGACACACCGTGTACGGCGAATCAAGGATCCCTAAAACCTCGCGACCTCAGCATTCCATCGGGTCCATTGGGCCCCCCAATGGCCTTATTAGTTCGTATCTGCTATTTGAAAATAGCTTATATACTTTTTATATTGTGAATTTAATGGTTTTCTCTATATCAGATTTTTCATTTTTTTTAATTCTTGGAATATATATTTTTTTGAAATCAATATATTAGCTTTAAAAAATCATAATGGGCCATCTGGAACCAGCTCTTCTCTTGTAAGAGTGAAGGAAGTAGCCTAAAAGTTTGGAAATAATCCTTATCGAACCAACACTCAAAATAACAAATAAAATTGTTGAAAAAAAAACTAAGCATTTAATACACTCAGGCATAAAATCGTAAAGGAAAAATAAATAATCCTGTTGCCCGGTTTGTGCCATATTGACGTACAAAGTTCTTGTAACTGATAAAGTTTTAGATGTTGATTATTACAGATTTTTGTAGCAAGGCATCTCGACTGCTCCAGCTTATTTAAAAGAGAGGGGCTACATTCACCTTGCACCATTAAGCCTAGTCCAGTCGCGTTTATCCAAAAGAAAATGTTGGAACTAAACATTGAGACTACTCATTTTTTCCATCATCAGAAAGACTGATTCAAATATGGAGCTACTCTTATTGCTACAGAACCCCAAATTATATTTATAATGCGGAGTTGCCCTCTATATACCTATGTTATAATCTGGAAGCCACATTCGCAAGCATTTAACTGCATCTGGATATATTGCTCTTTTAGACATAATATTATGTTACTTCTAAGAGGAGTAAGAGGTTACCTAACAGGACATTTTCGCAATCGATGGTTTAGTTTCCCTAGCTCCAACATCATTCCCTTCTTTTTTTGAAGCTGCGGTCTTTATAATATTGTTCCGTGCCCTTTGTCATTGGTTGAGTGTGTATCGGGCCTTGGAAATTGGATGATCCACATTCTTGGTTGGGGCCACCTTCAAAGCGGAGCTCGGATGCCTGGAATATTTATCTCTATCCGGCTGGAATGGGGATTTTTTAAAAGTAATATTAAAAGGGCCCGAGGGATGGTATGCCCCGTGGCCCAGTTGATTGGCAGCCATAGATTAATTACCTTAGCTGAGGCAAAAACCGCAACCTGGAAATATTTTGTTATGAAATACCGGAGGTATGGAGCAAAACCAAGCCCATCCCCTTCACTGACAGGAATCCAACGAATTCCTTCCTTCTACGGCCGCTTCTTTTTTACCTGCTAAAACCAATAAGTCACAAAATTACAACTTCCTGATTTTTTTTCTTTTAAATATTGTTTTTTATCCGTTTCCCTCCGGTCCGGCGTTCTTAGTTCAATAAAGTCAGAAGAGTCGATCTTCAACCTAAAAATTCTGGATAATCACTCAGCTTTAGGATTAAAAAAACTTTATAACTTGGGAGAAAAAAAAAAAAGGTGTGGTGCGCGCATGACACAACTTGCTCTTTTCCAAACATCAATTTATTTTTAACTCACCTTGATAATACTTCACTTTCCACGATCAAGATTCAAATATTTATTTATAAGAACACTTAATACTTCTTAGGTCAATCCAACGGTTAATTATAAATCTTATTTTTTTATTTTAGTATGTATGAGATCATTCATCACTATTACCTATTGCCCACAACTGTGTGGAAGATTGTAATATCTATCAATAAATAAATCTATCAATTGAAAAAAAAAAAAATTATAAATCTTTTTCTTTTAATGACTTTCTTGAAATTTACAACTGTATATAATATAATAAATTCAGTAAATTTGATCTTAGTTAAAATGGAGTGTTACAGGTGTGTAGAGCAAATACCCATTGGTAGCATTCTAATGACATTTTACATTAGCAGATCTCGTGGTCATCTTCTTTTTAGGCGCCTCGGAGGATTGTCAAGAATGGAAAATGATGCAAGGTTAGAAACTAGGGAGGGGGTCTGAGTAGTTAGGGAGTTTGTAATGGAAGGAGTGATATCTGGTTCGGGCTAGATTGGTTACAAAGGGAACATTAAGGTCTTTATGAATGATTTTATTTGTGACAAAGTAAGGAGCATTGAGGTTTTTACGAAGAATTTGGATTGAATTGACCACTCTCACTTAACCAAGCATAAAACAATCAGATTCAGTCCGCTATCCAATGAGCAAATAAGGTATATAGAACTAGATTTATCACGGTATACCAGTAATCTTTTATTCAAAATATATTTATGATGTCCCATTAACTGTAGTAGATACCCCGTGTAGTAGATTTAAAATTATTGTTGCTGCATAATTATGCAAATAATTGAAACGTGAGTGGAAAGAGCTCTGTCGAATTGATCCAAACGGACCTGTGGAGAAAATCTGTAATCTGTGAAAGATCTGCTTTATTCGAGCAGTTACTCCATGCAAATGTGGCCAAGTTAACTCTCTGTTACACCCTCATTTCTCATTCGTGAATCGTACGAATATGTAATTCAGAATAATTTAGAAATCCGGAAGTAAAATTGTCGAAAAAATCTCAAAGAAAATTATGGAATAATATTAACTTTTTTGTGTGCCGGTGTAAGTTCATTTGAACACAACCAAGACTTATTCATCATAATATTTACGAGATTTATAGAGAACCATTATTCTGGATATTCGATTTTTATTACATCGTTTTAATGTGTTTTAATTCTATCTAATATTGTCCTAATCTACTCTTCTGTGCTAATCTTCTGTAATATGCAGGTATAGGAAAACATGATAAATTACATATTACAAATTTTTATAAGAGAATTTGATTTCTATTATAAAAAATATGTGTAGAAACCTAAATATATGGTTTCTATTTTCTTTTAACTCGTTTTAAAGGTACCTATTAATTTTAATATGGATATTTTTTTTTCTCTATTTAGTTATTTTATTTATCGATAAATCTTACCAAAAAATAAAAATAAGAAAAACAGATTCAAAATATATACATAGAGAAATAAAAATAAAATAAGTTAAAGCAAAATTTCTAACTAAATATAATAATAAAATAAAAACACTATTCATATCCTATACTGTAATATTACAAAATTGGACTGTTATTACTCACATAAACTTTAATTACGTTCCTGTTGTTTTCTGCTGCCATTCCGGATTTACTTAAAATATTCTAGCTTTATTTACAGTCAATGCAGCCTGTCTATACTGCTACAAAAATTTTTTAGGGGAGTGAAATTCTAAATTTCCGAACAATGTTGGCCGGATTTCCAAACTTAATTAAAATATTTGAACTTCCCTACTCTTTTGGATTTAAGCTTTTTACTTGCCTGCTGAGAATGATGATAATGATAACCGTCAGTAGCTGAGGGAGTTGAGGCGTAGTCTTTGCAACTTTGCAACTTCGGAATTGGAGCAGCGCCGGTTCGAATCTAGCCCGAAGAGGGTCGACTTTTATTTCTGTTAAGTACCCAAGAAATAGAAACCTGACCCTCCACCATGGTTAGAGTAGGGTGGTTCCCCCTAGATAAAACCCTGCATGTCAGAAATGACCAGGAAAAAGGTAAAAAAATAAAAGATGGCAATGATAAGAATATATATTTTTTCCATTCAGGAACAACATTGTATATATAAAATCCAAATTTATGATTATCCGACATCATTAATATTGGTTTTAATTTTTACAAAATCTTCGATTAAAGTGTTTAACTGTTTCTCAGTTAAAGTAACTTATTAAATTTTAAATTTTCCAACTTTTTGAGTCATTGAGTATAACCACTCTTTACATCTGTACAAGAAGTCATATACATTCTGCCTTGACTGACTCATCGAAGTCTACATCTGTTTTTTTCGGCAATATTTTCTTGCATAGCTGACAGAATGATTATTAGTAATAATTAAAAAATAACTAAAAATAAAATAGTTAATAATAATGATAGCACATTTCAATCAAGCAAACAACTAAGGTAAAGAAAATTACAATTGAGTATCTTACGATGTCTAACGAGTAAATCCGGATATCCAAAACCAGGATAAAAATGTAAGTTATGTAGAACATTGGAAATGAAATTTTTTATTTGGAACCCTAAGATCGTTTCTCAAAATCCATTTATTATTTCTAGAAAATTATTCATTTTTATTCGTTTACGTAACTTTTTCTGTTATTATCACCTAATGAAGCAATATTTCCCTACAGATCGGTTGTTAACTAATATGAAATTCACCATAGATTACGAAAATACCCATAAAAGTTAAACAATGTTCAGTTACAGGAGAGAAATAATGGGGAAAAAAGATGATTTTCTTGGAAAACTGATTTTACAAAATCATATCTTGACAACGGTTGAGGTTAGGGTTGGTCTGATAATAATCACGCTCGATCGCCAGATTTTTCCTCAATTAAGGGTACCTACTTCATGAGGCTGAGTGGACCATGTAGGGCTTCCGAAACCTCAGAGTTGACTCACGGCGTTTTGTATATATTAAGTATACGTAGCCTTAATTGGGGTAGGGGATATCACTATCAACTGGTGAACACAAAACACTTTGCCTGTATTGATACGGATCTCATTTCTTTATTTAGGTCTTTAAATTTCACTTTTTGTCATTAGTTGGACCAATAGACTTTGACCATTAAAATGAAAAAAACTGCATACAAAATTCATAAGATGTGAGTACATTTTTTATTGTTGAATTACTTATTCTTTCTATTAATCGATAGCTAATTTATTAAACAGATTCAAGAATTCAAATTACATCCTAGAGTTCTAAGTTAAAATTTATAATATTTTTAAAATATGGGATAACTTGCAAATTCTGTTGGTGCGTTCGTCCGTCAATATCCTTGGTTTCCTTTCTTCAATTTCGGATAGCGTTTCCCATTTTTGTTTTTCCTACTGCATGAGACATGGCTGCCGCAAAAAATACGAAATTAATCATGGCGTCGAGTGGATGAGGGATTAGGAAGCAATGAGGCGTGCTGGCAGTCAATCTTGCATTCACGTCAACACCTTCGCCATAGCGACCTCTTACTTCCTTTTAATCGCTCTTTCATAAGCGGCTAAAGAGCCTACCTACCCCTCCAGCCTACCTACCCCTCTTGTGTCACTCAAACTAGGGCTAATATAAAAGCTGGAAGCAGTGTTTTTATTAAACATTTGGTAACTGCTTGGTAATTCTCGTTGAATAAATAAATATAAGGACATTAGCAATAAAAATAATTCTTATTTATTTCAAAATTGCTGTCATATATATTGGCGATTCTCAAAGAAGGTACAGTTTTCATGTTCTTCAGTTTAAACAGAAAAAATCATTTCCAAAAATATATAATTCTGAGTCTTCTTTAGAATTATATATTTTTATACATATTTTTTTTTTTTTTTTTTTAATTTTTATTTTTATATCCCCCTCCCTAGTCATCTCTGGCATACGGGGTGCGGGAGCAGTGGGGTAGTGTGCTGGG
>NW_027105010.1:709364-719422 GCF_000696795.3 Halyomorpha halys | reverse complement strand
TTTTTTTTTTTTTTTTTTTTTTTTTTTTTTTTTTTTTTTTTTTATACATGTAAGCTCTTAAACTCAATATCTCAAAAATTGAATTCAACTGAATTACAACATTTATTTTAGTAAAATTCACATTCGATGGGAGGATAAAAATAAATTCCATCAAATCACCTTTACTCTTCGTGTTATACCTACCGACTGCCCTACAGTATACTTTAATAATGTTGCTCTTATCCCTGTAAAACCGATCCGCTACCTTGGACTACATCTGGACAAACGACTAACTTGGAATCCTCACAAAAGACTAAAATGACAGGTCACTGCACGTCGATTCCGACTATTACAGCACTTACAAGACAAACGGTTTAAACTTCCAAATCATTGCAAAAGACTGGTCTACACAACTATAAGGCCTATCTGGACATACGGAGTTGAGCTTTGGGGCTCCACTATACCTTCGAATTTCTCTCGTATCCAATCCTTACAATCCAAAACCCTTCGTAAAATCCTCAATGCTCCCTACTCTATCACAAATAACATCATCCATAAAGAATTTAATGTTCCATTTGTAACCGATCTAGCCCGAACCAGATATATTTCCTCCCATTTTAAACTCCTTAACTATCCAAACCCACTATTTTTGAATCTTTCTTCCTCTTCCATTCCTGACAATCCTCCGAGGCGCCTGAAAAGAAGATAGCCACGAGATTTTTAAATGTAAAAACGTTATTAGAGTGCTACCGATGGGTAATTTCTCTGCACGCCTGTATCACTCCATTATAGATTTACATCAAATTTACTAAATGTATTGCTAGGTACAGTTGACAATTTCAATAAAGATATATGTAAAAAAAAAAATACACATTCGAATAATGGAGAATATTCATGCCCTAATTTTAAAGAAAAACTTATTTCTAAAAATAAATAATTTTTGTTTAATGCACATTTGAATTTATTAGGAGTGAAAATAAAAGGAAATGATCTTTTTTGTTTTTGTTATTAAATGTATTGTTATACAATGTGTTAGCATAAATTATGAAAGCGATAGGATTCCGACTCAAAAGTACACAACAAATAACAATTTATGTATGTTTTTTAATAAATTTGGAACCGATTAACTTATCATGCTGATAAGATCAAACGAGTTTTCAAATTTTGACTTAAAATTCGAATATTGAATTAAAATCTTTTTTATATTTATGGCTTGTAAATTGTAGGTTAGAGACTAAATTCACTATAAAGATAATACAAATATAAATAATAAATACATTTATCAAATTTAAAAAATGTAAAAACTACTATTCTATTTAACAAGTATTGTTGAACAAGCATAACACGGAAGAAAATCCAAAGTGTTCATAAATAATTATATTTTGAATAAAAAAAGAACACGGAGAGTTTTGGATCACAGGTGTAGGAACCGGAAATATTCTATGGTTTCATTGAAACCTATTAAGTGAATTCGGCCTATGCGGTTTATTGTGTTAATAATTTTAATTTCAGTTTATATTTTACATCTATCCTCCAAACCAAGTTTAATTTCTGGTTAGTGGTGTGACCCGATCTGTTAAGTAGGAGTAATGACTTTAATTTTTTCTAAAATCCATAAAGTACTGATTTTTTAACTTTTTTTTTTCTATAAATTGATTAATAAAGTTTTTATCTATTTTTTTTTTAAGTTATAAAGTTATTTCTACAAAAAAAATCTAAAATAATTTTTGGTAAAAATATAACAAACTAATAAACTGAATTTATTGAGTTGAGGTGTGATTTAAAAATATTAAAAACTTAACTTCTACTGTATGGTTGGTACCTTGGTTGAAAAAAATATATTCTGGCCAAATCACGTTCGATCGCCGGATTTTTACCCGATTAAGGCTAACCACTTCATAAGATGGGTGGAATAATTATCTGTCACAGCCGGATTCGAATCTGGGTCCTTGGAGTTAGTAGTACAGTACCTTTCCACTGAGCCACTTACTCCCATATATGTAAAATCTATTCCCAACGCTCCTATGAGTCATGACCTAATCTGTTGGAGTTAGTAGTACAGTACCTTTCCACTGAGCCACTGGCTCCCATATATATAAAATCTATTACCAACGCTCCTATGAGTCATGACCTAATCTGTTGGAGTTAGTAGTACAGTACCTTTCCACTGAGCCACTCGCTCCCATATATGTAAAATCTATTCCCAACGCTCCTATGAGTCATGACCTAATCTGTTGGAGTTGTAGTACAGTACCTTTCCACTGAGCCACTCGCTCCCATATATGTAAAATCTATTCCCAACGCTCCTATGAGTCATGACCTAATCTGTTGGAGTTATTCAATGGTATTTGGTTTCTTATTAAATAAAAATCTTTTTTAGATTGTATAAGACACTTAGAAAACATTATACATATTTAAAATCACTACCATACTTATAAATAAATAAATTATTTTTTTTTTTAAATATATTAGAATCATTTATATTACTTTCACCCAAATCACTAAAAATATACATTTAGCTTTAAAAACTGCTGTAAAAATCACAATGCATTGAAAAAAAAAGATGTATTTGTTTATTTATCATAGGGTGAATCGATTATGTCGATGTCCAAGTTCTCAAAGTCCTTTTGTATGGGGGAAAAAAGGTTTTGTATGACGCATTTGGCGATAGAACCTTTGCTATCCTTGGGATACTCCATGTTTAGAAATAGAACGTTTATCGACGCAAATGTTTGCCTTGATCTTGAAACTATCACCGCAAATTTACTAACCAGACTTTGACATGAATGGCCTCATGAGCAAGCAGACAAGTTTTCGCCAGATGGTTTGATCATATATTTGTTTAAGGGAGATTATTATTTTGTAAATTCATGTTTCTCAAGAGTTTTCTGAACACGAATTTGAGGTTTTATACCTCATTTGTTTTCTCAGAAAAATACAAAAAAAAAAAGTTTTGAATTCACCATTTTTTTTTTATGACGGGTATCGTTTATGAACATCCGCTCTTAATGAAATGGGATCCAGTCAAATTAGGACTAGAAAGGGGTCTACGTGGAATATTTTGGAGAAATTTTGAATAATTATTTATTTTTATAAAGTTTTTTTAATGTATAAAAAATAATTCAAACAAAAAAACTTACTCTACCTTCTAAGTTTGAATATATTCTTATGTACTTCAATGTGCGACTAAAGTCTAAAAAAAATTCTTCCTGAAACTTCGAGCATTTCGTTTGTTTATCAGTATGAGTGAAATAATTTGCGTTTAAAATTTGCCCCAAAAAATTGCATATAACTTTAAATGCGTTATTTCGAATGCTCATACTATATTAAATTAAACAATAATAAATTATTTACAAATTTGATTCTACTGAATATTTGGTTAGGTAGGTTCATTTTAGAGCTAGAGATAATCGAAATTCTGAAACAGAAAGAAATCCTAATGAAAACCAGAAAAAGTTCACAAAGTTGAGATTTCTACTCAGCATCCCAAGAAATATAAAAGAGAAATTTTAAGATATTCTTCAAGCCATTCGAGATATTTTTCTGTTCCCCAATTCGATTTATTATGTTGAACATTCCGTTACATAATTACGGCTTGTGCTCGCTTCAAAAAGTATGATCCTAACAGAAATTCATTAATCTAAATTATATCTTATTTACAATAGATTAATCTAATATAATAATAGCTGTTGAAATAATTATGGTTTTCAACTTATGAGCAAAAACAAAAAAAATTTTTATTTTATTTTTTTTCCTGAAAAAATCGACGAGTTATTCCACTTTATCTCATTGATTAAACTTTTTTTTTACTTATAAGTCGTTCGTTTCAGTACATAATAATTGATTAAAACTTACAAAGTATTGTATTTTAGAAAAATAAACAATTATTCAGAACTCCAAAATATTCCGCAAGAATCCCTTTCTAGTCCTAATTTTACTGGATACCATTAGATTAAGAACGGATGCTCATGAACTATCCTCAATATGGAAAAAATTAGTGAATTTTATACATTTAGAGAATTTAATCTAGCTTAGTTTGATGTTAAATTCGTGATTAGCATTTTAAAAAAACGAATATACAAATTTTCAGAACTTCCCGAAAATATTTTACCGATATCCCTTCCTGGTTCAATTTGAGTGGACTCTATTAGATTGAGAGTGGATGCTCCTAAACGATGCCCACAAAGTAAACAATTATGAAGTTCAAAAATTTACTTTTGTTTTATTTAGTTTAGGTTGATATTTTTTTTTTTTAAGGTTTTCATGTTATAGGTGAATAAACGATTCGTTTTTTAAGTAGTTTTCAATTTTTTTTTTTCGGAAAAAAGTGCCTAAAAAAATATGAAATTCCCTTAAAATTATACCTTGCTTTACCATGTTTCAAACAATTAAAGATTAAAGTATACACTCGACTAATTCAAGAATATTGGCCGCTGTCAGGAATATCTAGATGCAAACAGTGCAGCTGTACCACGAACTGATGAACTACAGGAATTTGATAGACACCGGACTCTCATATCTCTTGGAAACTTTACTAAACAACATTAGCCCTTATATCCCAGAAATGTATTATTACTTAAAGAAAACAAACATATTCGACTATATTTAACAAATTTTATTTATTTGCACATTTTTATCACAATATTTAGTAACACTTTTAATAATCGAATTATTTTTTGCATCTTAATTATTTCTCTTATATGAACTGATATCTAGGATTGAAAATAATTTTATTAGAAATTTATAGGCGAATATCAACATTGCTGTGAATTGCCTTAAATGCAAATATAATAATCCTAGGTAAGTTCAATAATAATCATAGTTTTATGCTATTATCAACTTTTCTGTTGCATAAATCGAATAAAGAAGTAAATTTATTTTATTTATTTATTTTATTTTTTAACTCTTTATTAGTCCAAACATGTTGTGCTTTCATTTACCTTGCGATGATATGATTGGTGCTCTGTCATTTACCTGATTCAAGCATTGGTACCTATTGCAGTATCTTTGGTCAGTTTTTAACGACTAATAACGTCTATGGGGATTCTGATATGTCATTGCTTATAGTAACTTGATTTCTAATTTAATGGATTCTATATTTCTCATTTAAAATTGTCTTGTAAGTACGGAAATGAAAAGTATATCAGATGTATATTTACATACATATTTATTATTTTGTCAAATCTTGTTAATATTTCTTGTAAAAAATCTTCTTTTTTGAAAAAAGATTTACGATAGTTACCATGGAGAGAGGACGGTGTATGTCACTCAGGGAAGGCAGAAGGTGGTTCAGTCGAGGCTTCCAAGAAGATATCGATCGCCGACCGCTCTACCCCCTCCCGATGCCAGCTACCCCAACCCCATTCGGTTAATGGTAATAATAATCATCAATTTATGTTCTGTTCGAACAAACTCGATTTTTACAATGATTTCAGATTTAATGAACGTTTATAAACGAATTAATTATGTAAAAAAATATATATATTCAAATATTCTGCTATGAAAATATTTAATAATTTATTATTTGTAATTTTTAATTACAATATTATAATGCATCGTTAATATATAATACATGTTCCTAAATGGCCTGGATCAGTTTTTTTTCTATGACCTAATCATTTGGCTGGTTACATGATTTTTATATTTATTAGGTTTGCTTTTAATATCTGAAAATAGTTGGTTTAATCTCAAGCAAAAAAAGACCACCCCTAACAAGACCACTAATTTACAATGTCATAATTATATAATAGTTTAATTAATAAAAATATATTAGTAAAACAAAAATAATCAAAATAATATAACTATAATAAATATGTATTTAAAGAATAAAAAAAAAAGGAGCTAATGTTTATAGAATTAATAAAATAAATAACTGACTTATAGTTTGAAAAAAAAAATTAAAATAAATAAATACACTGTTCATAGCAGAATGTCATGGTTTAGTCTGGGCTTCAGTCGAAGATGAAGTAGGATTTTTTATATGCCACAGCACCTAACTTGGTAACTGGCAAAGAAATTTCGTAAAACGTTTTTTGATAAATCCATCTATTGACTTGTATTAATCTATTGACGAAAGGAATGCCAACCTTGCATTGCTTCGGATTAGTTTAAAATTGATTTTTTTTTCTTAAAAAGTTGGTAATTATCAACAAATGGATGGAGAGATTTATCAATAACTATTCTTTGAAGATATAATTGATCGAACACCATTTGATGCCTGAAAATTCAATATTTTTAACAGTATATGTATTTTTTTCTCAGAGATAAAAATATATCAAATTTTTTCAATAAGTGTTGCAGTTTCAGAAAAATCAAAAATAAAATAATTCATTTTTTCATAATTTTGGTTGCTAGTTCCGTTTGAAACCCTCCTTTTAGATGCTTTTAACAAGTACTAATTCTACTTGGATTTAAGCAAATTTGTTCTAGTTTAAAATGAGTTTATTTCAAATTATTTATCGTTTCCTATTTAACTAAAACCGTGATATATTTAGAAAATACCACTAAAGATAAAGTTCCTGTTTTTCTATTTGTAATCAGACCACAGACCGTTGTTGATAGTTTTGAGGCCTACTATTTTCAAATATAACCTATAATTTATGAAACATTTTAAACACACTCTTTCCGGGGCCTATTTTGAAAAACAGTTACTTAATTATTTGTTACATTAAAGTTTAGGGACGTGACGACCGTGCGGGTTGGTGCATAGGTCTCAGAGCGCCCGGTTCAGCACGTTGTGGGTTCGATTCCCATCTGGGGGCAGCAATATTTATTTCTAAGTGGTCCTGAGAAATGAATCTCGACACTCCTACCTTGGTTAGTACGCGGCGGCGATTCAGGCAGCCGCCAGGGGTTGGCAAAGAGGACCACTAAGCCAAATTGCCCGGTGAATTTCCCCCACCAGATACTAATACTAATTTTTGATATTACAGTTTTGAAATATAACCGAATATTTTTTTTCTGTATCATTTGTTTACAGTTATTTTGCGTGCAGTATTAATAAATGTTAATGCATATGTCACTCAAAATATCTATTATAACTATGTTAATTTCTCTTTTAACAACGCCTAAATCTTACTAAGTGTAAAATTTGATGGGAATTGGCAAGTTTTTGGGGATTAATTATTTGTACCAACTTAAAAATGATCCTTTATAATAAAAAACGAAAATGAAAGCATGATTTGTATAAAAATTTCTTCAATACTATTCGAATTCAACTTCTATGCAATTAAAAAATTTTTCTGAAAATATATTTTTGCAAGTAGTATACACTTTAATGGTATATTTTAATCATAGATTTCAAGTATTAACTTTAAAAGTCCAAGAAGTTCATTAGTAATTTCTATTAATATTTCTTCTAGAAGATATATATATATTTTTTTACTTCTTTATCTTAGTTTAACAACCAAACGTTTCGAGAAGTTTGCCCATTATGCAGTTCATTGTTCTACTAAAATAAAAAAATAAAACACAATTGAGAGTTAAAAAAAATCAGTGAATTTAAAATAAATACATTAAAATTAATTATGTTATTTAAATATAGCTTACTATTAACAGAGCTAGTTTTACTATTATATATCGATTTAGAAATTTAAAAGTTTTTGAAATTAGGCCAACAATTTAATAATGATTGTTCTTTTATTTTTCTTGCCTGAAATGATATGAAAATTTTTGGTTTTATTTTGAAATGGACGTGTTCCAAAGATACACTGTAGACAGGGGTTTCTTTCTCTACTTTGATCCATAGACTGTCCGAAAGCTATTAGAGTTATCAAAAAGTAACAACAGTGAACGGTACAATCTATAGAATACTTCAAATACAAAAAAAAGTTTCTTTTTTTTCAGATGTGCTACAATTCAAAGTAGGGAGATGTCATCCAAAGTTAAAAGAACCTTTCGTATTCAAATCTTACCAAAGTAAAAATTAAAATACCAGGTCATTCAAAAAGTCCTGTCGTTTTTTTGGGGGAAATTATAAATAAATAAATATTTTCAAATAATCACCTTTATTCATCAAAATATCCACCGTTACAGTCGGTAACCTTCTCCCAACGAGATGGTAAAGCCCAAATTCCTTCCTTAAAAAACTGTTGATTTTTACTGCAAAAATAAGTGGTCAGTTCGTGAATTAGGTTGTCACGGTCTTGAAAACATTTTTGTCTCAGATTGTTGTCGAGATCTCTGAATAGGTGATAATCAGTGGGTGACAGGTCAGGGGAATATGGTGGGTGAGGCAAAACTTCCCAGCCTATTTCTGTCAATTTTTCCCTGGTCAATTTGGCGGTGTGTGGTCGAGCGTTGTCTTGAAGAAGCAAAGGTCTTCTTCTGTTGACTAAGCAGGGATCAAAAGTCTTAAGCTTGGATTGGCAATGGTCCAGTATATTGCAGTATACTTCTGCAGTGATGGTTTGCCCTTGATTCAGAATCTCAAAATGCACTATACCTTTGGCTGTCCAGAAAACAATGAGCAAAACTTTCTTTGGATGGAGATCTGGTTTTGGAAATTGTTTAGGTTTCTCATCTGCCGACAACCACTGATATGATCGTCTGAAGTTGTTGTACAACACCCATTTCTCATCACAGGTGATGATTCGATTCAAAAAGGGTTCGACTTTCAAGCGGGAAGTTAACGAAGATGCAGTTGTCAAGCGAACAAGCATATTGGCATCTGAAAGCTTATGAGGAATCCATTTATCCAGTTTTTTCACTTTTCCCAGTTCTTTAAGGTAATTCCAGGCAGTGGTGGCTGAGATATTAAGTTGAGAGGCTATCTCTGAACAACTTTGACGCGGATCCAACTCTACTACTCTTCGAACGTCCTCCTTATCAACTACAGTTGGTCGACCTGAGCGTGCCTCGTCTTCTAGTGTCTCGTCGCCTCCACGAA
The DNA here is from genome assembly GCF_000696795.3 of Halyomorpha halys. Lineage (NCBI taxonomy): Eukaryota > Metazoa > Arthropoda > Insecta > Hemiptera > Pentatomidae > Halyomorpha > Halyomorpha halys. The sequence goes on along the minus strand of NW_027105010.1, from coordinate 710,556 downwards.
ATTTTGAAAACCAAAATTGTGCCTTCCGCTCAGACAGCACATCTTCCCCAAACACGGAGCATATTTTTCTAGCAGTTTCGGCAGCTTTTGAGCCAAGTTTAAACTCATAGAGCAAAATCGACCGAATTTGAGTTTCAACTGGAATCATTTTAACTAGACAGTTGGATGGTGACTGCATTAAATTAATCCTCCTTAGCCTCCTATTCATAAAGTATAAACATTTGTGTTTACATGGATAAAAGTTGTATTGAACGGAATTAATTAGCAAACACTCTAGAATCAAAATAAACAACCAACAAACGAAAAACGACAGGACTTTTTGAATGCCCTGGTAATAATATAAGCATAAATTTAAAGTTAAATATTCTTTTTATTGGTTATAAATATTTTCTTATTTGTCATAACTGTCTAAAACTAACAAATGAAACTCTTTAATTAAGTGCAATGTAAACGTTTACTGTTTTTAAGTAATTTTCTACATATTTTTCATTCTTGCCAATTTAGTAGCCATCTTAATTCAAACTTTTATTTTTTATAAATTTTACAATAAAAAAAATGCCTTCCGACGTTTCGTACTGTCCGTCCATCTTCAGGTGTTGATTCGACAAATAGTTACTAATTGCTGTTTTAGTTTTTACTTTTATCCCAACCCACCATAACACAGTCCTAACAACATACGCTGATGACACATGTAAACTGTTTGTAAACAACGACCCAACTAATGCATCACAAACACTACAGACAAACATAACATCTATTGAAGAATGGTGTCAAAACTGGAGAATCAAAATAAATCCTGACAAATCCCATCAGATCACCTTTACTCTCCGTCGTAAACCTCTACCCTTCTGTCCTACGTATCCTACGTATCATAAGTATCCTTTCTAAATACTTCACTAAAGCCTGTTGGACAAATACTTAGGACTCCATCTTGACAAGAGACTTACTTGAAATCCACACACAAGACTAAAACGACAAGAAACTGCTCGTAGATTCCGATTGCTACAACACTTACTTGACTTCCCTCTAAACTTCCCATTCACTACAAAAAATTAGTATACACTATGATAATCAGACCAATTTGGACATATGGAATTGAGCTCTGGGGCTCTACAAAACCATCAAATTTCTCCCGGATCCAATCCTTACAATCCAAAATCCTACGTAAAATCCTTGATGCTCCTTATTACGT
>NW_027105010.1:695258-708928 GCF_000696795.3 Halyomorpha halys | reverse complement strand
TAATAAACAGCTATTATTAGAATCAACACCTGAAGATGGACGGACAGTCCGAAACGTCAGAAAGCATATTTTATTAATGTAAAATTATATAAAAAATAAAAGTTTGAAGTAATAAAGTAGGTATAATATTTCCTAATTGATGCCTTCAAATAAAAAATTTTCTAATGAATTATTTTTTTAATGTAACCTCAAAATTAAATACTATTTTTTCATTACTTCATTGCCCTATGGCCATGCCATAGTTTTGTTTATCCATTGCAACTGTTCTGATAAATATAGCAAGCAGTAGTAGAACAGTCCTTAGCCTCCTGATAAGGTGAAAATATCGACTAGGGTCCAGAGAGTTGCCTCAATGAGGAACAGCTGATATGCCGGGCCGCTCGATAGTAACCTGTTGCAGCCAACTCCCCTCTCCTCTTTGTCATCCCATCTACCAACTTCTGTATTAACCCGCCATCGGAAAACTAAATATATGGAGCAACCTAAAATTAAATAAAAATTTATAGATGGTATAAAAGTTTATAGATCATTCTACTCAGTTATCTGGACCTAATCCTACTATAAATGTAATTAAATATAATGATGGAATTTTTTTTTAAAAATCATAATATGTGTTTATTTCAAAATAAATATGCAATAAAACAAATAAATATTTAATGTAAAAAAAAAATAGGTAATTTAAACTTAAAAAATAACAGACTCAACTTTCAAGAAGGTGTTAATAAATTACACGTAGTTGTAATGGTAATATTCTTCATCCATCCCAATCTTTCTGTATATGGTTCTTTATTATCAAATCGACCTGGGTCCTGTTTCATAATAAAGTACAAGCTAATACTATTAATCTTTTAGTTTGTATTTGGTACAATTTCACTGACTTATACAATTCCGCCAGATAATTTTTTACTTTTAAACTCATCTACATCACTATTATAAGGCCTATCTGGACATACGGAGTTGGGCTTTGGGGCTCCACTAAACCATCAAATTCCTCCCGAATCCAATCCTTCGTAAAATCCTTAATACTCCTTACTTTGTCACAAATCAAGTCATCCATCATGACCTCAATGTCCCATATGTTGCGGATTTGGCCAAAACCAGATACCATTCCTTCCATGGAAAACTTCCCAACCACCCAAATCCACTTGTTTTTAATCTGGCTTCTCTTTCAGTACCTAATAATCCTCCTAGGCGTCTGAAAAGAAGATGGCCTCGGGATCTTCTCCTCTAGAAATGTTATTGGAGTTCTATCAATTGGTAGAATCTTCACATGTTTCTATCTTGTCACTATCACTGATTTCATAATGAAAAAATAATTCTAGAAAACAGATAGTAATGATAATAAAAACAGATAAATTCATAATGTGTAATAGAATGTCTTAGTTGGATTTCTTACGTTGTAAGTCACTGCACGATTAACTGCTTGTAACTGCGAAAGGAATTTATTAAACTTTTTTTTTTTTATAAACCAAGGGGCATCTACTGAAATTCTTAGGACCTTGTTTCATCTTTCTCATCAGTTAATTTGCGAGTGATATGCATCTTTAGTTTTAAAAAAATTAATTTTTGACGATTCTGTAGCTGATTTTGCTACAAATAAAAATAATTAATGTTTATAATTATAAATAATTTATAAGTTGATTTGATTATTAATAATTATAAATTGATTTTATTTAAGCCAACTGACAGATTGTTTTATTTTATTGCATTTAAATAGGTAGTACCTAATTGAAAGCAATAAAATCTCTAAAATTAAGCTCATTAACTTTCATAAAAATACATCTATATTTTAGGTTTCCTGGTTAATAATTTAGGTATGATAATTATCTATGTTGTATTTTGTATCTACGAATGTTCCTTTTTTTCTAATTTACAAAAAAAATAGCTTTGAATTAAAAAAAAAAAATTAAAAAGTACCAAGTAAAAAGGGAAATGCATACTAAAATATGTACTTGAAAAAAAAAAAATTAAAAACAGTGAAATATGTGAAAATTATATTAAAACGGTGAAATATTGAAAGCTATGTAAAATAAAACTTGTTTAAAATATCACGAAATGTTTTCAGGAAGCATTAACATGTTAATAGAAGTTGTAATGTATAGAAGTAAAAATAATAATAACTAAGTGATTTCACTATAAAAAAATAATAATGATAAGCAATAATAAAATAACAATAAATTATTATCTCTAATAATCATGCTGTTTCATCTTTTAGCTATAGACCAAAAAAAAAAAAAAGAACTAATTTACAATAAAAAATTGACATATATTGTTATTATTTACATCTATTTGTGAAATGTAAATGGGAAGTATTGCGATCATGTAAAATTTTGAGTCCAAGATTTTAACGAAAATGGGAGATTTAAGGTCCCATCAGCCCAAATTAACCAGTCTCGCAAAACGCTTGTGAGTATGTGAACAGCCTTGGAAAAGTTGTAAGGAACTGAAATTACGTAGGTTTGTACCTGAGGAGTTATAGCTAAAATTCAAGTTTTTAGCTAACTACCCATTGGTAGCACTCTAACGACGTTTTACATTAGCTGATCTCGTGACCATCTTCTTTTCAGGCGCCTCGGAGGATTGTCAGGAATGGAAGAGGATGCAAGGTTAGAAACTAGGGGGTTGAGTGGTTAGGGAGTTTATAATGGAAGGAGTGTATCTGGTTCTGGCTAGATCGGTTACATAGGGAACATTAAGGTCTTTATATATGATTTTATTTGTGACAAAGTATGGAGCATTGAGGATTTTGGATTGTAAGGATTGAATACGAGAGGAATTCGAAGGTTTAGTGGAGCCCCAAGCTCACCTACATATGTCCAGATTGACCTTATTACAGTCATGTAGATCCGTCTTTTGTAATGTGTTGGAAGTTTAGACCGTTTGTCTAGTAAGTGCTGTGATAGTCGAAATCGACGTGCAGTTTCCTGACTTTTCAGTCTTGTGTGAGGAGGGATCAGGGATTATATGATTGGAATCCAGGATTGGGTATAGGGGTTTCAATATGAGTTTTTCAAGGATTTTGCCCATGGTCAGTAATAGTGAGATAGGGCGGTAGGATGATGGGTATTCTGGAAACTTTTGGGGTTTGGGGTTCATTTTAACTATAAATAATTTCCAGGGGTCAGGAAAATTTGTGGAACGGAGTAAAATAAACCTAAACACAAAATTTTCTTGAAAACGGTTTTAAACATTTTTGTAAGGAAAATGTACAATTTAATGTTTTTTAGTATCAGCTAACTCCATTTCTCATATAGTCTGACAGGGCTCTAAGATCAGAAAACTCTTATTTAGTTTTTATTTATACAAATAATTCATTTGCAAATAAAATGAATACATATTTATTATACAAAAATAAATATATGCAATGAAATAAACACGAATTGATACCAGAAAAATATTTTTGAAAACTATAAACATCACTCTCTCACGTTTAAGACCGCGGATTAATTTGAGCGAACGCCCCGAAACGGATGAGTGTGAAGGGAGATAGCGGGGTTGCCCACATACTTTAGCAGCTTTGAGCATGAATGCCGAATATTAAAAATAACTAAATTAAATATTTCTTATTGCTGGTAGAAATAAAAATGGCTGAATATAAACTATAAAAGAATTTTATTATTAACTAAAGTAAAAATATGTTTCCTGGTTAAAACAGATTACCGTAAATAAGAGTAAAATTGTGGATGTATAATATACCGTTGTAATGGCAAAGATAGTAGGAAAAATAATAAATGTTTTTGTGTGTCCATGGTTGCTATAAAAATAGTTAGTTTTTACATTTACTAATCTATATATTATATTAATTTCTATTCAGAGTTGAGCGGAAAGCGCAAGGTGTGCGATGTACGGACATCACCGCATTTTTAAATTATTATTATAATTTATTTTTATTTTTCCTTTAATTTTATTTAAAAGTTCGATCTCACAGAAGCTTTCCGATAGGGGAATTAATATCACTAAGTATGAAACAGCTCTGACCAACAACTGACGCTCAGGCAAAAAAGTACCACAAGCAGCTGTTCCGGATAATGTGTCGGTGAAGCCAGTAGGGGTTATTCGGGGTTCACTAGCTTGCTCTAGCGTCTGAAATTAACTGATATCTCAACGGGTTCTTAATAATTAGTATCTATTTTTTTTTTAAGTTCTGAAATTGTAAATACATTACTAAAGCTATTACTCAAACAAAACAATTAGCTTAATAAATTTTAATTTATCTGAAATTTTTTTTTTATTGTTTATTTATTGTAATTTACAACCGTACAAAATAATACAATAGGTAAATATGTAGTATGTTTCATATACACTTGAAAATCTTGGGAAGGAACCACCCATTGGTGGTACTTCAAACATTAATTTAACTAGAAGGTCTCGTGGCCATCTTCTTTTCAGACGCCTCGGAGGATTATCAGGGATTGTTAAGGATGAAAGATTAAGAATTAATGGGTTAGGATGGTTAAGGAGTTTGGAATGAAAAGATGCATATCTGTTTTGGGCCAATTCTGTAACGAATAGGAGGTTAAGGTCTTTGTGAATGAGTTTATTTGTGACGTAATAAGGAGCATCAAGGATTTTACGTAGAATTTTGGATTGTAACGATTGGATGCGGGAAGAATTTGATGGTTTGGTGGAGCAGACCTGGATGCCAGACTCGATCTGAAAATTAAAATTACATATTTAATTCATTTATTAGTATTTCTTTTAATTAATGTATAATTGAGATAATAAGGGACCTGGCTCCTACCTGTTAGGCAAAGGTTCCAAAGACAGTTTAATATTTTTTCTATTATATTAACAATGGATCGACTCTATGGTCGGGAGATACCCGTAGGTTGGGTTACCATCCGTTCAGGATTCGTCCGGACAACCAGGGATTGATTACCGCTTCCGGAACTCTGACTGGGGCAATAAAAAATAACCTAAAAAAAAAAAAAAATAAAATGAGGACATTCCCTCAAACTCGTTAATTGAAATTCAATGTCAATCCAAACAATAAATATTTTATTTGAAAGGTCATCAAGATTGCAAGGATTCGTCGGGGCTAAATGAAGAACAAATTAAAAATATTATAAATTATTATAATTGTAATATATATTATAATTTGAGGAGTAAATGGAATTAATTTATTATTTCACTTATTAAAACTCTAGTGATACATTTGCAATTCTGTCACTCTTTACTGCACTTGTTATTGATTATTATTCTATTAATTTATATTTATATTATTTTATTTTACTTCGTTCATTTCTTTTTCCTATGCATATTCTTATTGTCTTTTCATATCTTAGGGTGTTATCATTTAGGCTTAATAAAGACCTGCAAAGTGGTGCGATACTTTGGTAACTACAAATAATCTTCCACTTTATATTTTATTTATGTTGTAAATATATAAATAAGAAAGAAGCTACCACATAGTTAAACTTCTGTCCAGTTTCTCTTGATATGTTTTTGAAAATTAAAAGAAAGCTAGGTTTTAAAAAACTTTTCGTAAATATTACTATATTATTAATTTTTTTTTTTAAGAATTCCGAACAAGAAAAAAACATTTATGATTTTATTAATTTTACAATTTACTTTCAGTCGACGATTATATTCTTAATTTTCACAAAAAATTCAGGATCGAGGTCACTCACATTTCGACCCTGATATCTTTTCATATCTGGTCTAATAATAAGTTGGATCGTTTCTGAATATACCAAATTATTCTGACGTATCATAACTAACCAACGTAAGATCGGGTTTTAACAGAGCAAGGCCGTGGCATATCGACGGATTCGTATTATTTCTTATAGAAAAGTTATATTTTACCACCAAATGAATAATTTCTCTTTTAACAAGAATTTAGAAATTTTACCAACTCCAAAATTATAAGTGGGGCACCAGGAATGGTTTTGACATTATATCTGATTCTTTCTGTAATAATTACCCATACAATATGGAGATATACGAATTATCTTTTTAATTTATAATAATATATTTTCTTTCTCATTTTTTTCTATAAATTTAATCTTAAATTATTAATAAACTAAAATATTTTGTTTCTTTTTGGATTATATAACTTAATATTTTATTTCTTCAATTCTGTTGCTTTAGTTACATATTTAATTACCTTCATATACGATTTATTACTTACTTTTTTAAAAATAATTTTTATTTTATAAATATATTTACTAACTAGATTTTCATATGTATTTGTTCTTACCATTTATTTAATTTTAACACTACTTTTCTCATTCAACCTTTATCTTCGTGTAACACTTAGACTATACATGTCGCTCAATACTATTTATGTATCTATGACGTTAGTTATTTTCTAATCCTTATTAGTTAGTTATTATCTAATATGTATATCCTTATATTAATTGGTTGTTATCTTGTTTTTTTGTTCTTAGGCTTGAAATTATGGCCGGGACGTAGGCAATAATAAATAGGTTTTTACGCGTTATTCACTGACCACACCCCCAACCATCTTCTCCACGATCAACTATTTACTCTTCATTATTTTTTATTTAATTCTATAATATATCAATCTTTTTTAATCAATTTATTATTGTTGTTACAACAACCGATCAATCAGATTATTTGTCATTTCTCTTATATTTGTTGAATATTCCCTACCCTTTTAGGGTATTATATTCGGAAACACTTGAATGATTCTCCAGGAAGGGAAAAGGGTGCCTTGGAATTATTATTCCCAGTATCTTGGCCGAAGATATAATGTTGTTACTTTGCGATTTCTGGAAATTTATTTTGAGAACCTTTTATCAGAGTAATATACAAGATTATGTCAGAAAATTTCCAAGAATTATGTAGCTTTTTCCTCAATTAAAATTATTTTCCAAATGGTTTGAGAAAAAAAGACCAGATAAAAGTAAGAATTCGTACTGGAAAGTTCATTAGGCGCGTTCTGAGAGAAAATAAATCTAATGAATAATATGGACTGACTTGTTTTATTTTTTTCTCTGAAGGAAATGATTCAAATTTAATTAACGGCTGTTGTAAAATCTTCTTTAATATATGAATAAATAAATAATTATTAAGGAAAAAACAGAGGAAACGTTTCCAGTCCTTAATGGGACTTCTTCACTATTAACGTTACTTTTAAGGCTTCCATGGTGGGAAAAAGAATCCTTATAAGAGTAATCGTGTGTCCGCTAGGTGTGTCTAAATGAACTTTGGACTACAATTTTGGAGCACTGGAATGAAATTAATTATCTTCATTGCACATTAGTAAAAATTACAAAAATTAAAAATTGCTGAGCGTCTTAAAAAATCACACTTATTAATAATTGTTAATAACTTTATTGAAAGCAAATTTTTGTTTTTATGATTTTGTATACATTTAATCAAATTTACAATATTTTTTTTTATTCCACATCTGAAAATGAATCGACTGGTATATTAATTACTCTACTATACTAAGATCTCAGTACTGAAATAATTCAGACCGAGTAACCTAGCAGATCAAATATAAATAATAATTTAATTTTTAAAATAAAATAAATTGAATCAAGTCTCAAAAACTTTATTAATATTTTAAATGTTCAAAGTTTCGGACAACCGGGCCATCCTCAAGGACAATCTTAAATATAAATTCACACCTCATATCCAACTGATAAAATTGTTTGCAGGCTATTCTGCCCTGGTATAATAATGTTAGTTAAATAAACCTATTTTGTCATTTAATTTTAAAACGTTTAATTAAAAATTATTTTACACTGTTATCACTTACTTATTATGAAGTTAAGATAAGTAGGTGACGTTTTAACATTTAAAATATTAATAAAGAGTGATTGAGACTTGAATGGATCCAATTTATTTTATTTAAAAAATAAAATCAGTCTCGAAGAAGTGATAAGATTGTATATAAATTAATAATAATGAGTGAGATAAAATTATTTTTCATAAAATGACACAAAACGAACTTTCTTAAATGAACTAGAACCGGAGATAATTAAACCTTTAAGAATTTTTTTTAATTACATATCTTTTTAAAGATATAAAGTCTAATAGATATTGATGATACATTTTTTTTCTGGTCTACCTTACTGAAAGCGACTTTTGGTTTTTATATTTTAAAACTCATTCAATACGATCAACAATCTTTTGTTCATTCTTTCTTATTTTACAAGAAAAATACAAATAGATGGGTATGTAATAAACGTTACTTGCAAAGCAATGGTGGAATACGATAATGTAGACAGTTTCTAAAATCATATATTTTTTTTCCCGGCTCCTAGAGTGCATTGGCAATAACACTCGGACACCTCTCTAGTATTTTTATTGAACTAGAATCACCAAAAAAAAAGTTTTATTAAAATCGTAGATTGGTGATCCCAAGTTCCAGTTTAAAATGGCGAAATCTTTTAATTGATCTGTTTGAATATAGATGTTTACTGCGTCTTATCGAATTTGTATTCCCAAACCAGTTGCCTTTGTAAAAATTTAAATAAATATTTTTCTTATATCTATACCGTAAATAACTTTCCCTTGGAAATTAAATTTGATGTATTCATCATTTGTATTAAAATCTTTAGTAAATAAAATTGTACTGAATACCAAGTTTACATAAAAGAAAATTAGAATGAATGAAATAATTATTATAATTTAAAATCATAATTAAACATTTTTTTTTTCCTATGCCACAGGAAGTGGGCTATTACGCCATTTTCCCTCTCGCAGCCCAATACAATTTGACTCTTCCTCTTAGTTGGTCCGCATCTCGCTAAACTAATAATTAAACATCTTGAGATGAATCTTATTTAAATTTTATAACTTTTTTTTTTTGAAAAATTATTTATTATGTCTAGAAATTAAAGGACTTCTTAATTTTATTTAGGCTTAAACTAAATATCGTTTATATATAATCATTACAATTGTTGTAATAAATTATAATATAGAAGGTTGACTGTGATAAAAAGTTTTAATTTTTAATTTAATGTGAAAAATTGACAAATTAGTGTAATTTGTGAACTGAAATTAATTACCTGGGCTGAATAGCCTGCATTAAGTTGTTTTTTAAATTATGTGGTTCTAAAATTGTATTAAGAATGGCCGAAACGTCGGACTCATAAAGAAATAAAAATTATTTTGAGACTAAAATTGGATAAAATTTATTTATTTAAACTAAATATTGTTAATGATTTAAAGTTAAGTAAATTCCATACTTTTTAACAATAATAATTTTATGACTGATAATCGTTTATTTTTATGGATCATTTATAAATAATACTCATTGAATTAGGTAACTCGATTACTGTAAACCGATCTTTACATCAACAAGATTTTTTTGTCCTTTAAAAAAACGTCTATGCCATTCACTCAAGTATTGTTCCGATTTCTTTTATTCTTGGCGTCCAATGTGAATTCTATAAAGCTCTTAGTCCATCCTTATTTCTATGTACACAATACCAGACAGACCATTTCGTTAGATTTTTTTTATTATTTTTTTCTATGGTGGTGTTTTTTTTTTTTTTTAATTCAGGTTCCTATATCATCTCAGAATGTGGGCTGTTTGAAAAAATATATAACTTAAATAATTTTACATGTGTTATACGAGTACCTTTAATTGAAAATTGCAAATATAACGTTCATCAGTTATTTGGCCAATTTTTATAAATATGAAATTAAAAGATTTCTAGGTAAATTTTTATATTTTATTATTATTACTGCTCCATCAAAGTTTTTTTGTATTTCTTATTTAATTTTTATTGCTAGCTAGGACTTGAATAATTTTATAAAGGCATTTTTTTTTTTAATAAGAATTAATAAATTATTTTTACTATGAATGGTTTGAAATTTGGTTTTAAACAAACAAAGCTAATCAATTATAACAAGTCATTTTGCCATTGGGTAGTTCCTTCCCCATATTTAATTATTGTATTTTTTGTACAGTAAAAAAACGTATAGTTCCATCCAATCCCCTTCTTTGTCCATTCAATGCTCAAAACATTGTGGAACGAAAAGGATGGAAAACAATTTATGACTGGTAGTTTGCTTAGAATTGTTTCAAAATAAATATACTAAAATGTAATTAGAGTGCTACCAATGGGTAGGCTCTCTACACGTCTGTATCACTCCATTATAACTGAAATCAAATTTACTGAATGTATTATTATGTACAGTTGTAAGTTTCAATAAAGATATTTAAAAAAAAAAAACATAGATTATTATGCATCTATTATTTTATGATTGTACAAAAAAAAAATATATTATGTAGTAGTTACCTAACATTTTCTGTTTCTGGATTATAGTGGGCTAACCAGGGTCGTCATTATGGGGGATAACCTGCGGCTGGTCCACATAATGATTAATAGATCAAAATTAATCATAAACAACTTTTGTTATCTATAAGGTTTAATTATTCTTTGTTGATTCCTTACCAATATGCAAAGAAAAAAATTGAAATTTCAACTATTTAGTGATACGATTGTTTTTTCTATGAAAGCAACCTGTTTATGGTAAAGCCATTTTTTCTATTATTAATTATGTGGAAGTAATAAAAATATAATATCTAGGACCCAGACTCTAAATTCCTGTTGCCCTTGTACGATCTTAACAAGTAAAATTTGCGAGCTGTTTTGAATATATTTGGGACAAGGATCAAATGTTTCGATAGAACAGGTCCATAGATCTATTTTGGAGTTGGTGTAGGAAAGTAAGTAGGGATGTGGAGTGATGCCAGGTGTACCCACATCCATACAGCTGTCCGATCCAGCTGCGACCCCAGTTCCTCAATTCCACGGTAATAATCTCTCTCGCTTTTTTTTTAATAACACCTCCACGATAACTGTAGTTTTCAAAAATTGAATAACGAGTCCGTAAGACAGTGGTTCTGAAACTCCTGACGGGCCAAAAAAAATTAGTGCCACTATTGTCGGGCTAAAAAAAAAAAAATCTCAGCTCTCTTTTCGAGTTAAAAAAATGTTTGCGACACCCTTGTCGAGCTAAAAACAATTCGCAACACCAATTTCGAACTAAACAGAAATTTTGTGGCCCCTGTTAAAAAAAAAAAATAAGCAGTTATCTTTCAAACGGTTTGAATAGAAAGAAAGATGTAGGGAGACCAATAAGTGAAACGTCCCAGCCACTACAGACCTCATTCGACGGTATGACAGTATTCAAATTATATGGCCCATTTCATTACATCTGCTGAGTTATTACGTTTGATACATTGTAAAAACATCTATCTCATAACTTGAAAACTATCTTCTCGTCAAAAACAATCTTAATTTGATTGAACTATGACAAAAATAAAAGAATTTATAATAATACTATTCTTTATTTATTCTGGGATTGATCCCTTAAGAATAACATTACAGGAGTCAAAATTAGGCTTTAGAGCCTTAGATATAAATATTTATAAACCATCATTAAATATAATGAAAATAATGAATTTGAAAAGATAAAATGAAAAAATAATTAACAGAATATATAAAATAAAATAAAACCATATGTCATTTCATAAAACATAAGGTAACTAACTTGTGATAATAAAAAAAGATAAAAAATGATAAATGAAGAGGTACGATTTCTGTCAATATGGATATTTATAAACGAAAATCTGAAACGTCAAATACAGAAAATATATGAACCAACGGTATATTTTTTATTATTGTCAAAAAGGTAATAATAAAAAGAATTCTACCTACTCTTAATCTTAAGAAATAATCCAATAAATGAAATAAAAGGAGTAGTGTTGATTATATGAGTCTTTACATGTTTATAGATTTTTCATAAATATTAAAACATCTAATAATATTTATGTTAAATATTATCTTTCTTTCCATCTATTCACATATAAGATGTGATAGGAGAACTTATAATTGTTATTCTTCCGGAATTGAGTGGACAGACGGTGGACGAAGGTACGGGATTTGAAGGTGGGAAGGGTATTAGAACTACGAATGAAGGAGGGAATAAAGTATCTTATACTGTATCTAACCATATATTAAATGATTAAACATTATTTTTGCTAGAATTTAGTATTTTCAAACTCAACAGTAATCAAAATTAACTTCATATCCAGTGACATTATACTAGTGGTAGACGTATCATGGAAAATGATATAAAGGTGTTACCATGATCAAAAGCGGGTTCTACTTTTAAATTGCAAAAGCTTGGTGAATATTAAATATTATTGCCTCGGCTCACCTGGCATACGCTTGCAACACCCCAGGTTGCCACGGCAACCAGTTTGAGAACCCCTGGCATATGTATGATATGTACTGGCGGAAACTTACTGTACACTCGAAGTATCAATGTCGCCACCTATATATTTATTTTTGATTTCATAATACGAATTTTGGCTAAACTAATTTTGTATATATCGCAAGTGTACTTTAAGAAGATGGTATTCAATCATTTCCAGAAGACTATTCGTTGTTTTACCTCATGTGGAAAATTAGTTTTGCCTAAAAAAACCTAATAATATGTTTTTATTTTTGAGAACTTCGCAGTTGTTTTTTTTTAATTTTTATTTATTAATATTTATTTAATGTAGAATTTCGACGTAGCTCAGCGAAATTTATAAAACTGTAGAGACATATGTTTGAATTAAAACAGTACAGAGCTATACGTTCACTCTTTTATTTATGAGAGGTTCACGTTCTATTTGACTTGAAGTGGCTCGAGCGGAATGTTCAAAAAAGGCCAACTTAATATGATGTTACGCCATTTGAATTGAAATTCGTTTTTATGTTTTTAAAGGACACTTTTACCGAAAGTATCTAACTTGTGCCATTCAAAAAGGTATATTACGTTTCAGTTATTCATGAAATACATCGAAAGTTGGAGCCTTATATGGAATGCAATACCTCCAGCATTTCTGTATTTCAGTCTTCTGAGTAGTAACCTGAAAATGTATGCTTTATTATACTCCCAAACATCGATTTAATTTATTTTATATACTTCTTGGAAACCATATATAATAATGGTTCCTTCTGGGATCCAAAGGAGATGATGGTACACATTTCTTGTTTCTTACTAACATGAAGCAATTATATTTATATTCTTTGACAGTAGCTAATACATCTAATCATGAAAATAATTAATCATAATACCTACAATACATCTGACAAAGGTATTTTTGTTTTTAATTAATAAATTTTAACATTTGTTAGCATAAGAAGGGCAATTGAATCGAATCAAAACAGGTAAATAAAATATATCAGTACAACATCTGATATTACCGAGAATTAACTGTTAATTATTATGAATTTATTAATTGCTTTTGTACTTTATAAATCATGATTCGGTGAAATAATAAATTATTTTCATCGCTTTTTAATTTCATTTCAAAGTTATATCTGAAAAACCTTTTCAACGAATTCTAATTCAATTAAGGATTCTCAGCAACGCATAATTTTGAAATGTTGACAAATAATTTATATTTTTTTAAATACTTTTAATCTGGTTTGACTGTGAAAGATGTATATGTTACCTAAGTTTTAATTATTTATTTGAGGTATAGAATTCTAAAATCAGCTTAGTCTTTTCTCATTTTTTTTCTTTTTTTATTTTTTCAGTTAACAGTTTCGGTACTGGATTATCACAAGGTAAAATACATTCTATTAATGCATGATATTCTAGTATTATAATCGATGTTTTAAAAAAAATATTCAATTAAAAAATATATGAATAAAATTGAATTAAAAATTGTTTTATTCACTTCT
>NW_027105010.1:666543-695178 GCF_000696795.3 Halyomorpha halys | reverse complement strand
TATAATTTAATTTCTTGTTTGAGACTGGTTTCTTTATCAATTATAATAAAAAATATCTATATAGTCTCAACATGTTTATTTTCTTATAATTCATGGCCATTCTCAATGATATTCTATTTATAATATCACAGCTAACAATGTCATTAAAAAGTTGCAACGTCAAAAATAAACCCATCCATATAGACCTCAACATCTCATACATTGCAGATTTGGCCCGAAATAAATATCGTTTCATTCCAAAATCCTGATCAATCCAAGCCCATTAGTTCTCAATCATTAATATTTGACAATCCCTAAAACCCTCCGAGGCGTCTGAAAAGAAGATGGCCAAGGAATCGAATGATTGAAGTACTACCACTGGGTGGCTCTTCCCAAGATTATCATATGTTCTGAAACATATATCTAACTTACTTGCAGTATTTTTTTTTGTCCAGATGTAAATTTCAATTCAGGCTATTCTGTCCTTGTTAAAATATTATAAATATTAAATACCACTAAAAATAAATCTATTAACCTATTTTTATCCACTACTTTATTTATTCTAATTTTATTTAATTTACATTACATTTTTAAAACCTTATAAATCACATTATTAATAATGCATTTTTATATAAAAGAGTGGATAAACATAGGTTGATAGACTAAGATATATTTTGAAAAAGGCAGAATAGCCCCAGCAACTTTTTAACGACATTGTTAGTTGTGACATAAATATAGTACAAGAGCCCAAGAGGAGAAAAAAGGCAGTTATCATAGCCCAATTTTTGATCCCTTTAATGAAAACTATGCCTAATTACTAGTCAAAATAGATGAGTCTGCCAAGTATAGGTAGGGGGAATAAAAAATGGCGGCTGTTTGAAAGCGATAAAAAAATTTAATTTTTCATTCGGAGCTCTCTATCTTAAAAAGTAGGAACAACACAAGAAAATCTAAGAGAACATCATTTAAAGATGAGCAAATTTGTTAAAATATGATCCCTAAAAGAGTTATTTATGTTGAATAGTTCTCGAGATATACCTTTTTAAAAAGCAACATTTCATAAAAATGTGGTATGGGACGTACTGAAAGATCAGTAGCTAGTGAATTTATTTTGGAAAATCTATATCTTAAAACCCATTTGACGTACTAATGTCTATTAGCACTCAAATTAAAGCTAGTTTAATGAGCTATAAACTTGTTTATGATGTTTATCTTCGTAGGAGTAATAGTTTTCATGAAATGTGCTAATATAAATTTATTTATAGTTGTTCGGACAAATTTTTATTTGCCAAATTTATATTCATTTGTGAATGTCATAAAAACTACTAGTCCTACAAAGATAAACATTATTAACTATTTTATAGTAGATTTAACTAGCTTTAATTTGAGCGCCGGCAGACATCTGTACGTCAAATGGTTTCTGAAATGAAGTTTTTCATAAATCAAACTTATTGTTCGAACAACTATAAATAAATTTATTTTTGCAAATATCATGAAAACTACTATTCCTACGGAGGTAAAGGTCATAAACTTTTGTATAGTCAATTATACTAGCTTTAATTTGAGTGCTAATAGACATCTGTACGTCACATAGTTCCTGAGATATAGATTTCTCAAAATAAATAAACTAACTACTTTCATTAGATTTTTAAGAAATTTTGCTTTTTAAAAAGCTATATCTCAAGAACTATTGGACGTAAATAGCTCTATTAGGGTTAATATTTCAGCAAATTTACTCTTCTTTAAATAATGTGCTCTTAGCTTTTCTAGTGTTGTTGATAGTTTTTAAGATATGGAGCTCCGAATGAAAAATTAGTGTTTTTTTTAAGGTTTTGAAACAGCCGCCATTTTTTATTCCCCCTACCTATACTTGGCAGACTCATCAATTTTGACTATTAATTATACATAGTTTTCATTAAAGTAATCCAAAATTAGGGTGAGATAACTGCATTTTTATCTTCCCGGCTCTTGTACTAATATGGTATCCTTGAGAATTGCCGAATCGTAGGAGTTGAGACTTTATGGATATTTTTTTATTATAATTGATATATATTACTAGTTTTTTAACTGTAACTCACCATCATCTCTCCTATTTTTTTCTTTCGTCATTTTTATTGGCACATTTCCCATTTGTGTTTCGTAGATGAATAAAGTGGAAATTTAGTTTCGAAGTAAGACTATTGACCTGGTTCGTGCGTAAAATATTTCAAGTGTATTATGCTCAGTGTGCGATAGTGAAAATATCTGTAATTTTTGAAATTTGTTTGTTGTAACGTAAACGTTTTAAATTCTCATTTTATTTGCTTCATTTTTTTTTATTCCTCAGAGGTAACAATGTTTTTCATAATAAAGATTTCGAAAATAAATTGTTATTAATACATCTGTGTGCAAAAATTGGGATAAAGTAGTTCGTCATTCCCTTAATCTTTTTTTATTAATATTATGAATAAGAAAATTAGAAATAAAATAACAATCTCACAGAGAATCCAATGAACAAACATAATAAAGTTGTTTATAATAATTGCTTGTTAATCTTGACGGGTCATAAAATATTTTCTTGTTAATTTTTCAATGTTATTGTTTTTACTAGTATGTGGAAAATCTTAGTTTAGAATACGTACTATGATTTCATTGATAAATAATAACTTTACAGTCATATAGCTTGTCAATTTTTACCGTGTACCATGTGATTAATCTAATTATTTAATTGACCTGATTTCAATTAAATTTCCTCTCCTCTTGGGCCATTTACATTTTGGGGGAATTCGCGCGTTTGCTTCAGCTACGACGTACCGAGACGACTTTATATCTTCCATCCTGTATCATTAGAAATTTACATATGAAAAATTGAATTAGACACAACATGGGATATTATCGCGTGTTTTGTGAAGTTTACGGTGTATGGTCCGATAATAATCAAACAGAGATATTCACGATAGAACGTCACGTGTAGGATGGTGTCGGTACGGGTCGGACAGCTGGCCCACATCACCCTTCTGCTTGTTAGTTATGCACTACTAAGTTTTTAATTCATCTTAGTCTTTGACGATTTAATATTACCGTATGCTAATGCTTTACGATATTTTATATATAAATGTAAAGATGGTGAGTTTTTCTTATATACAACTTTCGAAATATTTTTGGTGTTTTATTTTAAGGTAAAGTAATGTTATGTAATACTCAGTAAAAGTAAAGTAAGTAATACGTGGAGAAGATGGTCGGGGGAGGAAGAGGGGGGAGGGGTATGGTCAGCAAAAAACACAAATAAATAAAAAAATATTTATTCGTGCCGACGGTTCGACGTTCCTCATGAGGGAGCGTGCAGAATAGATACTGGAGACAAAACTCAAATTCTGGAATTATTTATTTGTGTTTTTTTGCCGAATGTACCCTCCCCCGACCATCTTATCCACTCATTAATCTACGGTCAACTATCTACACCTCATTAAAATAAATAATATGTTAACTTCTTATGTATATATAGTTCAATTAATAGCAGTGCTACCGTCTTAAGAAAAAAAAACCGTAATCAAATATTGATTATTACATTCATTACTATTTGAATTATTATTTTTTCTTTATAATACCAATAAATAACAAAATGTGCGGTACGTTTTTATATATAGGTATCTTGATGCGTTAAGCCTAAACATTTGAGGGAAGTTAATTACAAATGTTCGTTATTGAAAATAATCAAAATGAAGTCATATATATGTTTGCTATTTTCATTACAATTGTTTTTTCTTTTGATAATATTTTGAAAAACGTAATACGTAAGCGTTTCACTTAAATAAATTGGCGATATGTGGCCATGGGAAACTTCTAATCGACCACTATTTTAAAACGAAAAAACTAATTCCGAAAATCACCTTTGAGCGTCCTGTAACTTTAGTGCTAAATCTCAAAAAATTTGGCCGAATAGTTTCGGAGAACGTCTATAAACTGATAAATTTTTACACGTGAGACCTCGAAATTTTAGAGGATATTTTTTTCTTTCATTTACTAATCTTTTTCATATTTTTTTTTTATTAATTTAACATTAATAATATATTCCGACGTTTCGGACTGTCTCCTTCTTCAGGCTTTTGTTCTTTTTTCTTTAGAAATTATAATTAGTGTATTATCTTTTGTTTTTCTTTCTTATTATAATTTTTTTTTTGCATCAATATCCTTTAATTATTTGTTTGATGGTAACTTTTTGTACAGTTAGTAATTGTAATTTTGTCATATATTTTACTTTTAAAATTATAGATCTATAAATATACTTTTATAATTCGAATAAGAAAACTATTTAATACTTTTTTTTTGTGGATTATAGAGTTTCATAATTGAAAATGACAAAAAAAAAAAAAAAATCAAGTTATAATATTTTGAAATTAGAGTAATTTTCGAAAATATCTCATAATTTTCTATCTACTGGAAGTATTTCAATTTATTTATTTGTTGTTTCTCATGCTTAATTATGTTTATAATTTTTATTATTCCTGAAATACTCTGAGTTATACGCTAATATTCAAAATAAAAAATTATAAAGTAGTTTACCAATTAATTTCATTAATTAAATAGGTATTGGTTGAATAGTCAGCATAACTAGCTTCCCTCAACTTTGCCTTTTGCGAAAAACTAACTATTTTCGTCTTTAGGTCCATGTTTTTTATTTATTTAACCAAAAAAAAAAAAGAAACGATGTATACATGAAATTAGAATTGTGAATATTTTAATTATTAATAACGATTTTTTGTAAAATCTGTATCGATATTCCTGCGTCGGATATGCAGAGATTAACACTAAAAGGTTGATATCGCTGGGCGTAATGAGGAAATCATCCATCGATTTTGTTATTCCTGTCAGATGATATCTATCCGATGTTCTGTTGTAAGCCTAACTGTGGGTTTGTTATAGATCCCATTAATCACAGTTTGTTTTTTTCTATATTATAAGCTTGTAATGTTCTTTGTAGTTGCTTCGCTATAGCATTACTTGCAGCTGATTATCCTGGTCCATAACCAAACTGAAAATAAAATTCAATTGTTTTAGAAATTAATGTAAATGTAATGAAATTTAATTATTTCTGAATCGTAAAATCACCTTCTTGTTGCAAAATCAATTAATGCAATCCTTATTTTACAATGAAAAAAAAAAGTTCTTGCAATTTTAATCACTGATCCTACCTATCTATCCGATCTCAGAAGCAGTTAAATACAACGGATTGTAATTATCGCTATTATGATAAAAACACGTTCTTGAGTGATGTTCCTGTTATCGAAGAATTAGAAATGAAGTACTCCTTACCCTACTTCTTAGCTTAAATTTTAAAGTCCCAATAAGGTGACTCCTTATTGTTTCACCATTATTTAATGACATCTGCCATTTATTTATTTATAAGCTGCAATTACCAACAGGCTCTTGTCCTATATCGATCGTGAGTCAGTATATAAATTATAAATTAAGTTCTCTTAATTAGGTGGAATAATTGGCTAATTGAATAATAAGTTCCTGGAATGACTAAAGATGTGTTATATTTGTTTTTTATTTCCTAATAAGAAACCTATATTTTCAATTATATAGACTAAAAACATAAAGCGCGTCCGAAATCTTTTTTTTTTTTTTTTGCAATCTTAACTTTAAATAATGCTTAATTCATATTCATTCTAAAACGTTAATATTTAACATGGTATATGAGAGTTAATTTTAAAGTATGGTCTATAAAGCATATAGTAATTTAAAATTTAACGTTCTATCCCAAACCCTCCAATCCCAAACCTTCACCCTTGAAGAATGGTGTCAAAACAGGAGGGTAAAAATTAATTCCAATAAATCCCACCATATCACATTTACCCTTCTTCGTAAGCCCACAACTCCCGATCCCATTGTATCATTTAATAATACCCCACTTATCCCTGCCGAGGAGATTACTTAAGACTACATCTGGACGACTAACTGGGAATCCTCACACAAGACTGAAAGACTGGAAACTGCACGTCGGTTCCGACTATTACAGCACCTACTATACAACCCGGACAGATACAGTAAAATACCTTGGATTGACATTGGACAAACGACTTACATGGACCTTCCACCTAAAAATAACAAAACAAAAGCTAAATTTCCGACTTAAATTATTATTTCATCTTTTAAATAAACGATAAAAATGACCACTTTCAGAAAAACTAAAGATTTATACTTACCTTCTCAGACCAATTTGGACATACGGTGCACAAATTTACGGAAATGCCAAAAAAACTAACTTACTGAAACTGCAACAATTTTAATGAAAATTACTAAGACTGATCAGTAGCGCTCCCCCCAACATCAGTAACAAGAACTTACACAAAGACTTACGAACTCCCTACGTACAGACAACCATTAAATCACTATATAAACGGTTTAACGACACACTTACCCTCTTATTCAAGGACTATCAACACGAGACTTATCAGATACGAGACGACGTTTACGAAGGAGCTGGAATAGGGACCTCATAAATTGATTTTTAAATTTAAATTTTAAAATTTAAAGCATCATTGGATGACCTTAACCTTCATGCCTTCATGACATTGTTTTTTATTTATTTTTTTTTCTCTCTGTACCTCTCATTTGCTGGTTGTAAAAATGCTTTTACAGTTGTGAATAAAATAAAGTAAAAAAAAAAAAAGTTTATTTAGTTCTCAGAATGTCCAAAAGGATCTTAACATTATCAGCTAGTAACCCCTTTATAACTCGTTGATATTATCAGCTCAAGTGGATGATAGCCATTTCAATAATTAATTTGTGAACTCCCTTATGACCCCCGACATCCAATTACAGATCACGAGGGTTGGATGTGGGGGAGGGTGGTTCCTCACAATTTCACATGCTTGTCCTCTTTTCCCACTACGATATTGGGAATCCAAGCTGACAAAACATACAAAATATTTTAAGTATAGCAAAATATAATAACTTTCTACAATATTATAAAGTTCAAATTCAAAATGAAAATAATTAATAATAAAAATAATAAATTTATAATTCCTATTTTTATTGACGGAATGTTATGAAAGAGTAAAATCTTACTTTTAGTTGTTTACAATTGTACCATCTTTGATACTTATCTCTTTCTAGTCTCCTTTATATCAGTATTCCGATTTCTTTAAGAGACAATGAACGGTTATAATATAAATAAATTTAAAAAAAAATACATCAAAAACCTTATTTATTAATTCTCTTTGTTTTTTTTCTGCATCTCTTATATTTTATTTCACATTTCTGCATGATTTAAAATATTTAAGTAGACCTAACTTAGATATTTTACTTATAATTTTTTACAGATTTAGAATTGGAACTTAAAACATCTGGGAAGTTAACCATCTAAATTCTCTAATTTCGTTCACTTTCTGACATGAATCCGGTTTAATCCTTCTGCTGTCAGAAAGATTATATATGTGTATACACACATATAAAAAAAATAGTTGTAACTGTCATACTTTCTCATAAATAAACTTACAAAAAGTAGCGTAGACGGGTACTACTAAAATATTTTAGGGTGTTATAGTCTGTAGTCTTCACTACCTGAGGGTGTTAGGGAGGAGTTCTGGTTATTAAATATTAACCTCAGGTTGCCATAGTTCCTTCGAGGTACATTCTCCTTTCGGATGGTCTCTCATAATTGATTCAGGTGACTAGGCGTTTGTAGTTCTTTACAGCCCCGACCGAAGAAAGAGAATCTCTTTTCGTTGTGGCACTATCAAAAATGTTTTATCGATTTTGAATAGTAATGCAGTAAAATTTATGGTAAGGAAATCATGTCCGTTAAGAACGTATAAATAGTAAAATAACATAAAAAATGAAATAATAGAATTACGTACATCCCGTAACCTATGATGCCTCATTAAGTACAAATAGATCAGTAGGATTTTTATACAGATAAAAAAAAACCCAATTTAGTGAGTGAAATCTCGTTTCAACTATTGTTTTGTTGATGGATACGTAATTTTTTCTAACTTTGAGAATTCTTTCAAATGATCTCTAGAATCATGTATTAATTTTGTTCCATTAAGTGAGATAAAGATGTTCGCAAAGTTATGAGGTAATGCGACGACATATAGCTGTTTTTAAATACTTAATATTTAACATTAGAAAAAAATTACAATTTAAATAACATAAGTATGTGATGTAAATAAATAAATATGTAGATCAAAAAATAAAATTAGTTTAAAGAGTTTCATAGAAAATTAGAAGGGACGCGTTAAAAAATGGCAGAGTACCATGAAAAAAAGTTTTAAAATGTAAAACTTTATTGGCGTTTAGGCAAATTTATTTTCATTTTTACTACGTTCCTTGAAATTTTCTTGATGAAATGCTTGAAGTCAGACCAACTTTTTATTGATTATTATTTTTAAAGTTAATTCGTATTTTAGAGGATACATTAATAACATATTATAATTTTTTGTATTATAAATATTTGTGCTGCTATTGTTTGCTGTTATCTGTTTTCTATGTTTTTTAATCAATCCAAATTGATTAAATAAATTTTATTATTTTTCCCATTAAACATAAGACTCGCTCTGTCAAGTGTGTATATTTTATTTATTTCTCTTTTTCTTTTTTCATATTGATTTGTGAGTGTTATTCTATTAATCAAATCCATTTTTACATATCTACTCATCATGTGTTTATATTAAATAGTATTATAAATGAAACCGCGGTGCACAGACAACTAGTGATCAAATAAAATCGATATTAACTGGATATAAAAAAAAGATTTTTTACCGATCCTTTATTCAGTATTTGATAAAGGGATGAGGTTGCCTGACTAAAACTTGTGCAAAGAAGTGGTCAAAGAGCATCCCACATTTGATCGCCGAGTCCACCCACTGAAGGGTCAGGTACCTACAGAGTCGATGTCCGACCTAGAACAGAAAATTGATTTTTAGACTAGGTCCTATCATATTTAATTTTGTTTTATTTACTAATATATAATTAGACAAATCCTGAATTCAGTTTAGGAAGAGAATTAAATAAATGCAATCACTCTTAAAGGTAAGAATAAAAAACTAAAATAACTAGGATTTGCATAAAATATTTTAGAAATGAATGCTAATAATCACTCTATCCCAACTGTTCCACTCTAATTTACAATGGTAAAATGATATATGTGAATTTTTGTGCAAAATTGTACCCTCTCCCCAAAGGTATAATTTTATAAAGTCTATAATTCTTATGGACTATTTTTATTCTTCATTGTCATGGGGATGGGACTTTACGTGATAGAAAAGTTTAAAAATGCAATAAAACATAGAAATATTATTTATTAAAAAAATTAAAATAAATAAAATTCATTAAAAAACCTGAAAATAAATTTTAGTTTATTAAAATGAGGTTTTAAAAAAGATAAAAATAATGGTAATCATTAATTTAGTTCGCTTTCATCATTTACAAGTGTGGCAATCCTTTCCGGCCGGACCCGCCCCACTAAAACCCCCAGGGAGTGACGGTCTTATATAACTTTTGAAATATTAGCTTAAAACGGGAAGAGGAGACTTTAAGATAATTAAATCGAGGGATATTTAAAAAGTGTCTGAAATTGAAAAACGGCGTGAAACCTCTCCCACCCTTCGTGGTAGCCTTAATTCTCTGATTTTTCAAACAGACAATTATAGCGAGTAGGTTGTTCGATGTTTGACATGTCACAATCTCACAAGAGGAAATTTTTTTATTTGTATTTATTTAATATCAGATCTGCCTGCTGGGCCTTACATGGTTGATATAACCGTTACATACAAGAGGAGATCATAACCCAAAAAAAGGTCATCCTTCCGGGCCGGACCCACCCCACTAAGACCCCCAGGGAGCGACAGTCCTATATTACTTTTGAAATATTAGCTTAAAACGGGAAGAGGAGACTTAAGGTAGTTAAATGGAGAAATATTTAAAAAGCGCCTGAAATTGAAAAACGACGTGATGGTGTTTGAATACAATGAAATCTCAAGAACCTAGCTCATGAACTTTTAAAACATTGCATGCTTATCTTAACCTTTCCTAACAATAACTGAAAACCACCTTTATTATATAAAGGTTAAATAACCTTTGTTATTTATATTTATGATTTTTTAATTTACAATTATTTCATTTCGATAAAAAAAAAAAAATAAATAATGAGTGAAAAGGGAAACGTGTACTAGGATATATACTAATAAAAAATGGTGACTAAAATATGTACATAAAAGAAAATTAAGTTTAAAAAATATAAAATCGGTAAATATTTAAAAAAAATATGTAATATAAAATTATATGTCATGAAATATTCCTACCATAAAAATGTATATAGAAGTAGTAGAAAAACATTTGTATTACACATAATTCCCTAGTAGGTGCTTCATTTACTTCAGTATTTGGTGTGGAGTGGTTGGAGTGGAATTATCGTCAGTGCCCACTTAATGGTGCCAGGGAGTAAGGTCCCCTAGGGTGATAGAAAATTTAGGGAAGGGGGAGATCTACTGCTCTCATCTCTCCGATGGAGAAATCCTATTGGGGTTCCCCGAAATCCTTTAGACCAGTAGTTAGTCTAACTAACTTGTAATTCATTTTCCTTTCACAAGTATAATAGATAGTCCAAGATTTCGGACGGAACCTTTGAGAGTGAAAACACAGGTTATCAAAGTATAATTGATTTTATTAGCAAAATAAATCATAATCGGACTTATGGTTCATTTATTTATTGATAAAAAAAAGAAATTTTTAATGTATTATTATTAGTATTTTAATGTATGTATCGTAAATTTATTCACAAAAGTTTCAGATAAAAAAAAATTCAGGAAGTTAAGAGGGTCCAGAAGTCATTGAATCATTGGAAAATATCATTTACTGTTCCAAATTATTTTTTTTTTAATAAAAATATTATTACTCAAGATTTTCGTGTTTTTCTGCGAAAATCATTTCAGCATATCAAATGTTTTCAGGTAAAATGAATCAGGAGTTAGAAAATTCTTACTTTCGTTTATCTTAAAACCAAAATATCAAAAATCATTATTTTTTAGTATTGTTAAATTTTCACGAAAAATTGAAATAAGGTTGAAGTATAGATTACAGATAATTTTTTTTTTTACTCTAATGGTTTTATAAATAATATATTAAAATTTAAATATTTTTCTAGTATTGCGTTATTGCTTATTTAGTCGAACTCTTTTGCTATAGATTATAGGTTATCAATATGTTTTAATTTATTCTTGTTTATGGCTGAAATATATTTTTTAACAAAAAAATATGGCACAAGAAAATATCTAAATATTTTTAAGCCTTCATTTTGAAATTAGAAAATGAAAACTAAAGAGTTTGGTGAGGTAATAAATTTATGGATATTAATTGGATTTATCAAGGGAAAAAATTCAGTAAATTTTGAATAATGTTATGTATTATTATGGGGATTTCAAAAAACAGGCAATGTTCTAGTTCCGCTTGTATAAATTGTTCATGAATTTATTTCAGTTATTTCGTGTATGGTTTTTATAAATTTATTTCAAGGATCACTATACATTTATGTTGGTTATAACACGATCTCGGGAAACATTTCACTCTCAAATACATGATGAATTAATTACATTGCAATGCTGAACTGACTTTGAACAATGTAACTTTCACAGTCATATATCTCATTGACATTTAAATATATTTTAACTTTATTCTCACCATCTTTTGGGAAAAAGGTTTTTACTGTATTAAGGCCTGAGTTGAAACCTTAAATTAAAATTATTTTTTTTTTTTTATTGTGTATAACAGGCTGTAGGATTTTACAAAATATGACAAAAATCATTGTCGTGGACAGAGAAAACCTCTAACTAAACATAACAATTTAAAAAAGAGATATTTTAATAAATTTCTTTTCTGGGTTCTGAAGGGTTGTGGTACCCTAAAGTTCGCAACGTGACATTGACCACCACTTTCTCTCTTATTGATTACTCTAAATCTGCCAGGAAAGGAAAAAGAACAGGTTTGAATTATCGTTATCGTAGCTTGATATAGTGTCCTTTTGTTTAAACATATATATATATATATATATATAGGCGATTTATTGTTGTTATCATTATAAAATTAAAATTAATAATTGAACAACAATTATTTTGACCACGTAAATAGATGAGAAAATAACAAATTTAAATTTTACTTATAAATATTGCATTAATATTTTCCTTAATTGTGGTCTTAAGCTAAGATTTAACATAAGAACACTCAAAATAGCACTCAGAATTCTTCAATTATAAGTTTTCACACGACTGTTAAAAAATGTAAGTACGAGTACTTTGTATTATTATTTTTTTCTGGAATAATTAGCACTAATTAACTCTTTAATTTATTTTAACATCCAAAAACCGGTTTTTCGGTTCATTGTTCTACTAAAATAAAAATAATTACAAAATTAACAGTATAAATACACAATTAACAGTTTTCGAAAAAAAAATTACAATCAAATAAATTAGTTAAATTAATTACAAGTAATTTAGAATATAATTTACTATTTACACAGCTAGTTCAACTATTATATAACTTTACGAATTTAAACATTGTTCGGATGTTAAAATTAATTAAAGTTATAAAAGTGCTAATTTTTCCAGTACAAGGAAAAATAATATTCAGAATTCGTTTTATTTCAATTTCGGAGAAGTATTTTTATTCGAAAAGTGGGACCTGAAAGTTGTCCTGTTATTTGCGAATCTCCTCGTAAATAAATGAATATTTTTAAACCTACATTTGAAAAATTTAGAAAAATATTTTTATCATGTATTACATTTATTCGGAATTGTTCATTTTATTTATTACTTAACAAATTTTGGGTAATCCAAAATTAGGTTATTAATTTTTGATACATTTTGAACGGTATCATAAATTATTATTTATTTTCCATGTGAATGTCGATACAATTTTTATAAGTAGTGTCGAAATAAAATTCGAGCTGTCAAGACGTGTGAATACAAAATGCCGCCCATGGACGGAAGGTAGAGGGATGATAGGGCTGGGGGTTGGAGTCATGTGTAGCACGTGGTTATTGATTTCCCGCTCTGTTTATTATGCGTCCCCATGACGACCCCTCGGGCCACAATACAGTGCGATAATGCCTGGTACCGATATTCCATTGTTGACAGCTTTACTCATTAGTCAAATTAATTAATTCAACAATATTGTTTTTATAATAGCAACTTTCGGACTTGAATTAAAACATGCACTGGTAATTTGGAATAGAACAAAGAAATTAAGCACTAAGAAAAATAATATACTATAAAAGTACATACTTATTTATTCAGTAAATAATTATAAAAAAAAATGGTATTTTTTACAATGTTTAAAGAAAAAATATAATAATGTAATTAATATTACTACTAAAAAAATAATGACGACATTAAAATCAGGTATTTCTGAGAAAAAAAAATTACCACAATTATTAATATTGAACACGATATAAATGATAATATAATTAAAACAAACTAATCTTATTAAAGGAAAAGATATAATAAAAAATGATAACAGATCGTAGCACTGAAATTCTTTGAACAATTTTGAAGTACTTCAGCACAATAAAATAATGGTTTCCTAATTCGAATTAACAACTTAAATTATTGAGAATGAATAAAATTTAAAACTATGATTGAAATTTACATATATATTTTATAAATAAATACTTACACTCGCTTTCTTTTAATTATATTTTTACTGTTTGACTTTGTCTGTTATTATTGGTCCTAAGTATCAAGAGCTGTCTATAAGCAAATATATATAACGAACCTGAAGTATCGAAGATAGTTCCGTAATAAATTATTTATCATTTAACTAAAACAATTAATTTTGATGATAAACAACTTTTTTTTATGGTTTTTCGTTTAAAAAAATATTACAAGTGAAAACTATTTATAATATAAATATTACTAATAATATCAATAAATAGATTACAAAGAAAATAGGACTACATTATATATTTTACATCCAAACTTTATATATTTATATAAAAATTGATGCTATTTGTTGTTCCTAATTTAATTTAATTTAAGCAACTGGATAAAATTTTTATTTTAATATTTTATATCCAGTACATTTATTAATTTTTAATAAAATTTATTTATTTTATCTTTTTAACTTTTTAAACCTAAGCAAATAATTAATGAAGTGAACATATTGAAAAAAAAAAAATGGTCAGTTGATTAGTTTACAAAGTAAATTGTGCATATTAATAGCATAAGTCTTGAATAGGAAATGTGCATTTTATTCAATTATTTCACAAACAAGCCGTACTTGACCGGATGATTTCAAAAATTTATAATGTTTTACAAAAATAAATTATAAATTTTATTATTTATAAATAATACTTAACAAATACATTTTAAAATAGTATGCAAGATATGTAATTTCAGAGTATCTGGTGAATGAACCAAAACATCAATAAAACAAAGCATAATGTTCAAATTAAGGTCTTATAAAACGTTTTAATTAATGATATATAACGTGGGTTTTAGAGTGTGGTTCTAATTTCTTAATCAATTCAGATGAAAATTATAAATAATAAAATTAATTTAATATAATGATTTTATCAATTTAAAATATACGATCAATATTAATTTCACCTGTGTAAAATAAAATTATACAAATTAAAATTGATTTTTCCAGTTTTAAAAAAGGAATAAATAAAAATTAATTTCAATTGTTCTCTTATTTATATTTTTTTGTAACATAACACCTTCATCCACTCATAAATTTATTTATAAGTAAATAATTTATTTTTAACTAAATTTTTTACGATGTGAAATTTATTAATTTAATTTATAAATATTGTTTCTTAAATTAATTTGTTTTTTTTTATTCTGGTGCTAGCCCTCCCCTCCAAGCACTACTCTGAAGGGTAGAGCTGTACTTACATGTAATGAAAAAATGCCCGGACGCTGTTTCATAACTTATGTAAATTTAGGACCTGACCCCCAATAATAAGATTCTTTGGAGGGTTTATTGACCCCTTAGGCGACCGTAAATTGACATATGTGTTCCAAAGAAAATATTAATAATAAAAGTATATACTACCCTCAATAATAGAATATTGTGTATAAATGAATACGCCTATCCGCCATGTTGGAGTAATATTTGGGAACTGTCATCTTCTTCATTTTTGTAGGTTAAATTTGATGTATAACATTATGAATCAGTAGGGTTTGGCCCCTTATATATCGGCAACTGTTTTTTTAAGTTTTCGCCGGCACTTCCCGTTTGATGTCTTACCCTCATAAGATATTTATGATGTTTCTTTCCGGTATCCGTTGGTTACAACCCTCCTGCAATCTTCAAGCTCTAAGTGATCTTTACTTTGGACTATTCCTGTGCTGGATTAAAAGACTTTCATGCATTTAATATTCAAAAATGTGCTTGAATAACTTGGATTATTATGACCATATTATATTAATGTATTACAGGGAAACTTAATTATCGAATAATGGTCTTAAGCGATTATTCTATGATAATATCAAAAATGTAAGAATCCTGAAACCTCCCCTGATCTATTCAATTGAACATTGGTTGTCTGTTTTGAAATTGTCAAATAATAACATTTGAAGATATATTTAATAGCTATGAAATAGTTGAAATATATTGTTCGACATCAATACTTCTCTTTACCAACAGAACCAAAACTGCAGTATTCGATTCCGTAGGGCCCGCCTAGATACGTCGCAGTTAAAACGGAGCCAAGGGCGTGCTCGCTGTAAAACTTCACATGTTTTAGAACGAAATAACAACAGAGCTCTAAACTGTAGAACTGATACGGTCGATATAAATTTTATATTAATTTATAATCCCACAAGTAAATCGGTAGGTTCCCATAATTTCTATTAATTGTTATTTGTTTTCTTCTTCAGTATTGTAGTAATAATGCACGACATTTGGCTTTGAAACCATGAATTTATTTAAACTTTACTATGTCTACGGAAAGTTCAAGGAAATAGTAGTATAGCACGTTTATAATAGTTTTTATTGAATAATTATAATAATAAAAGCTGTCACAATGAGGGACAATGAGTATTAGCGTTCTAAATATTCGTTCATACGATATCTACGGATTAAACAAGAGGAACAAGAAGAAAAAATAGAAGAAATGATAACAAAAATAGAGAAAAAAAGTATAAATAAATAAATTGTAAATATGATATATTTTTTTGATTATTTATTTATTGCTATTTACAACTGTACATTATAATACATTTAGTAAATTTGATCTCATTTAAATGTGGAGTGTTACAGGCGTATAGAGAAACTACCCTTTGATAGAACTCAAATGACGTAATACATTAGCAGGTCTCGTGACCATCTTCTTTTCAGTTGCCTCGGAGGATTGTCAGGAATGGAAGAGGAAACAAGGTTAGAAATTAGTGGATTTGGGTGATTAGGGAGTTTGTAATGGAAGGAGCGATATCTGGTTAAATATGGAACATTAAGGTCTTTATGTATGATTTTATTTGTTAGAAAGTAAGGAGCATTGAGGATTTTACGAAGGATTTTGGATTGAAATGATTGGATACGAGAGGAATTCGATGGTTTAGTGGAGCCCAAAGCTCAACTCCGTATGTCCAAATTGGACTTATTACAGTCGTGTTGATCAGTCTAGTAGAGCCCAAAAGCTCAATTCCGTATGTCCAGGTAGACCTTATAATTGATATGTAAATCAGTCTTGTAATGAATTGGAAGTTTAGACCGTTTGTCCAGTAAGTGCTTTAAAAGTCGAAATCGACGTGCAGTTTCCTGTCTTTTCAGTTTTGTGTGAAGATTCCAGATTAGTCGTTTGTCCAGATATGATATATTTTTTTAAAAAAGTATTGAATCGATTTAATAAATACTGACTGATTAAATGATAACAATATAATTTATAGAAAAAAAAATACAAGTAAAATTAAAATATATGAATCGGACATATGCACCTATTTAAAAGATTTACATTCAGACTTACGACATTTACTAGACAAATGGTCTAAACTTCCAAGGTCTACCTGGACATACGGAATTGAGCTTTTGGGCTCCACTAAACTTTGAATTCCTCTCGTATCCAATCCTTACAATCAAATGCTCTTTACTTTGTTACATATCAAGTCGTCCATCAGGAGATCAATGATCTATATGTTGCCGATCTAGCCCGAACCAGATATCAATCCTTCCATTATAAGCTCCATAACCATCAAAACCTGCAAGTATCTAACCTTGCTTCCTCTTCTATTCTGTCAATCCTCCGAGGCACCTGAAAAGAAGATGAGCTCAGGACTTTGATATAGAAATATGATTAGAGTAATACCAATGGGAGGGTAGTTTCTCTACATGCCTGTAGATTT
This sequence comes from Halyomorpha halys, assembly GCF_000696795.3. Classification (NCBI taxonomy): domain Eukaryota; kingdom Metazoa; phylum Arthropoda; class Insecta; order Hemiptera; family Pentatomidae; genus Halyomorpha; species Halyomorpha halys. The sequence continues at coordinate 677,875 of NW_027105010.1, read as the reverse complement.
TGATCTTACTTGAAATTTCCTTAATGTATTTGTAAATATAGTTCTGAATTGCAATTAATAAATTTAAAAAAAAACCATTCACACTTGGTTACTATAAAAACAAGCTTTGTTGCTTTCATTTAGAAGGCAAAGCAAGGATCCAATAAATCCCACCTCTTTCCCCCCAGCTCGTCACTGGCATAAAGGGGTGTGGTTTCATAAAAATAAATAAATAATGAAAATTGATATAATTTCAAAAACCAGATTTTTCGGTTCAGCAACTGTTGAAACTGAGATTTCACCTGTTCATCGCTATGCATATGACTTACAGCACACCAGAATAGTATTGGTATATGGTGAAGGAAACAAGTCCGGCAAGTCAAGTGGGCCTCTTGGTACTTTTTGCCAACCCCTGGTGGCTACCAGAGTTGCCACCGCGTACTACCCAAAGGCGGGAGTGTCAAGATTCATTTTTCGGGACCGCCGAAAAATAAATATTAACTGCCCCCTAATCACCCCTAACCATCCCTAACCAGATTGGAAAACAGGATCATAAGTTTATCCTTATAGAGGATTAAATAATCTATTTGTCCATAGTCAGCCAATTTTCTCAAATTTTATCTACATTTTAGATTTTATATCTAAAATACAAGTCAACCCATAATGATCCTCGAAACTTGACACTACCATCCGCCAATATTTAATTTTTTTTTTTAGTATTGGTATAATGGTTCTGAAATAATTTATTATTTACTGGTATAATAAATGATTAATTAAAATAATAAACCTTGTTGTAATTATTTGTACCACATTTTCAGTGCTTCCGCGATGAAGATTATTAATAACATTTTATAAATTTATTTTGAGAGTACCGTTTTGCTATGTGAATGACAAGACATCATCACTACGGAACTATTTATCGTTTTTTGGCACTTTTTACATATGCAATCAACAACAATATCGTTGTTCACCATCGGAAGAGTTTACGAAATGATCTGTAAAAATTACAGGCGAAACAGGGTTATACTGACCCACTGAAGAATTTATGTGGATTTATAATTTAGAAATTCTATTATATATTTACTTATATATTATTATTAATTTAGAATATGTGTGGATAAATATAATATATATTGTTATATATGTTTGTTGTGGCTAACTGTACACAATTATCTTTCAGTCCCTCATATGAAACGTGGAGTTTTAAGAAAAAAATTCTATTTTATAGATATGCAAAATAAAGCGGACTGTAGTTCATGGAACATAGGTATAACTTGTATGAAACATCAATACCATTAGTACCTACAGTGTTGGCAAAAATTAATTGCAATAACTAATTACAGTCAAATTTAATTGCGATTAATTCGGCTCAACTAGTAATTGTAATTTCGGACCATTACTAAAATTGCAGTCGCTCATCAAGTGGTTTGAATTACTAATCAAAATTTTATTTGCTAGTTTCAAGTTACAGTAATTGGAAAGTAATTGTAATTGCAATTAATTTTCCCCCAATTCTGACTGCCCATCACTGAGGCTAAGCCATCCCCTTATATCTGAGATACTGCTAGTAAGCTACAAATAGTCAGAAGCTAAAACAGACTAGATGAGAGTAAACACTATAAGAATACGATTGAAAAAAAAGAGGATTTGTGACATTCAAACCTTCATTAAATTTGAAACTTTATTAAAAGTATTTTAATAATTTAAAGTTTTTTAAAAAAAATTTAAAACACTTAAATAAAACAAAGTATGCTTACCAGGACTTAAGTTGCATTTCGAAACAGGTTATCATGTCGCATATGAACTTCCTGGTTGAAGATTCTTTTAAACATGTGGCTCAAATAAAAAATGGCTTGTTGATGCTCATGGTTTTTTTCGTGATTAATACAACTGTAATATGAAATATATTCATGCAATTTTTAAATCAAATTAATTTTTTTAAAAAAAGTAAATACTAGATTACTGAAATTAAAAATATTAAATCTGAGTTACGAGACAAAATAAAATAATACTAATAAAGAAAAAAATAATAAAGCAAATATCATAATTAAGTATTTTATGATACTGAATCAAAATTGACGCTTGTATAAAATAAAAAGCATTAGTAAATAACTAATGAATTCTTAAAAATAAATAGGTAATTAAATATAATATTAAAAAAAATATATATAGTTTTCTTTAATTCGTGATAAACTTGAAAAAATTCTTAAGGTCTCTTGAGTCCAAAAACCGATTTGATAAAAACAGTCATATTTATGTAAAATTAAGTAGTATTTGATATTTATATATGTTAGAAAATTAATTAATATTTATTTATAATATAATTGAATATTATAAATAATTATCAAATGTAATAATAATTAACATTTAACTTGGTCTGAAATAGTCTGGCTGGATTAAATGTAAAAATTAACAAAAAATCTTCTGAAGTTCCTTTAGTTTTGTTTATTTTAAACAATTAACCACCTCTTGTGTTAAGAGTAAAAACGAATTGATGAATATAAAATATGAAAAAAATATAACTAACTAAAGGAGAAAACTAATTTTTTCGTAATCCCATAGTAGTTGCGGGTAATAGATTTACTTTTTGACTATTGTCATAAAGACCATAGAAACACGAAAATAGTAATAGCAGTTTTTTATGTGATATATAACTTAAATATAGTAAGTGGGAGTATTAAGTAAGTTGGTTAATAAAAGGCGTGTGATGCGCGCACAGCAATAAAATGTTTTTCATAGTTTATAAATAATTATTTATTTATTTTTTAATTAAAAGTGTTGTAGGAGACTGTAAAAAAATAAGTTTTTTAGAATATGTTAGATTAAAAGGAATTAGGGTTATTTTTATATTTATTTTAATTATTACTCAATTTTATTACGTGATTTAACCTATGGAACTACGATCTCATATATTACTTGCGATATGAACTGAAATAAACTTGAATGATATTAAACTTCAACAGAACGAGATCAAAGAAAAGAGAACCGGGCAATAAGGTAACTCGATATAGATGGAAACTCAATTTGAAAAATTAAAAGGAAAGGGTAGAACGATGAAAATTGCTTTTCCATTATCTGAGAACACTCAAGCTTCCCTTATTATTTTTTACTTTAATTACACTTTGAAACAAAGACCCTTCGTTCCATTTAAAAGAGTACAGCTTATCAAACGAATGAAATAAAAAAAATATGTTTAATATAACGTGGTGTCGGTGCTGTAAAAAACATTTTAAGAGGTATTATGGATTAATTTTCCATTAACTAAATGAACTAAATGTGATTCTAAGACGACGGAAAAAGACGGTAATAGCAACTCATTTATTTTATTTATTTTCAAGAAAAAAACCCTTCATACGTTTGACTTTAATTATTTTTATATTTTGTACGGAGTTTCGGATAAACTGTCTATTATCCACTCAATCAACAAATTATTACATCAGAAGGAGATAAATCATATAAACTTTTAAATTTACTATTATATTCAAATTATATACAATTTTATTTACATATTGTATATTAGTTAATTAATTAATACATAGATTAAGAAAAGCCAATTATTTGTTACAATTTTATGTATGTACTACAAATAATTTTTTTTTTATATCTTTATTGAAATTTACAACTGTATATTATATACTATATTCAGTAAATTTGATCTTAGTTAAAATGGAGTGTTACAGGCGTGTAGAGAAACTACCCATTGGTACGCACTCAACGACATTTTACATTAGCAGATCTCGTGGCCATCTTCTTTTCAGGCGCCGTGGAAGATTGTAAGTAATGGAAGAGGAAGCAAGGTTAGAAATTAGGGAATTTGTAATAGAAGGATTGATATCTGGTTCGGGCTAGATCGGTTACAAATGGAACATTAAGGTCTTTGTGTATGATTTTATTTGTGACAAAGTAGGGAGCATTGGGGATTTTGGATTGCAATGATTGGATACGAGAGGAATTCGAAGGTTTAGTGGAGCCCCTAAGGACAACTCCATATACCCAGATTGGCCTTATTACAGTCATGTAGATCAGTCTTTTTTAATGAGTTGGAAGTTTAGACCGTTTGTCTAGTAAGTGCTGTTTCCAGTCTTTTGTGAGGATTCCAGGTTAATCGTTTGTCCAGATGAAGTCCAAGGTAGCGGATCTGAAGAGTAACATTATTAAATGAAACTGTAGGGCAGTCGTTAGGTTTACAACGAAGGGTAAAGGTGATTTGATGGGATTTGTTGGAATTTTTTTCAATCCTCCAATTACGACACCATTCTTCAAGGGCTGTGATATGGGACTATAATTAATTTAAAATCCGGATGATATAAGACGTCAATATTATATCCTCCTTATTTTAGAGATTTTTCCCGATAGTAAATATTATATTTCTTATAGTCCTGACATTGATATTGTTGTAACTCTATTACTTTAAAGAACGTATTATTTACATATATTTTCTTGTATACTGTTCGTCTACTTATTATTTATTTACGTATTGGACTGTTCATTTTATTTATTTAAAAGGGGTTTAGCCTAATTCGACCCACCCACTTGTTATCGATTTCGTTCTATACACTGATTTATTGCTAAATATTCATTTCGCTAATGATGTCATCATAATGTTAACCTATTCCTCTTAAGTCTATGTATGTCTCACTTTTTAACGTACATTTTGTGCCAATTAATTCTACTATCTATAGCTAATTATAATGTAATCATTTGTAGATGGACTAGATAATGGATAGTTTTTCGGAAACGACGTCTAAAATATCGAAATACACGAAGTGAGAAGTATAAAGGGGTTTCCCCTGAAAATAAATAAATAATAAAATCCTATTACCTTAGCTCAAGATTAAATAATGAAGATCATTAATTTCAGATAACCATATTGTCGATTAAAATTTAATACTGTGAACAGACAATGTACAGATGTTGTCATTTTTTTTAAAATTGGGATTGAAAGAAAAATAATTTTGTAAAAAAAATAAAACAAAAATTAAATGATATGATCAATTATAATATTAAAAAAATCGAAAAAGATGAGATGAGTACGAAACTTGCAATGCGTTTTATTTCATCATTGAACTTCTTAATAATTATGAGAGAAAAAAAGTTTTTATTTTAAATAAAAAGCCAACATATCAACCCATTCCACCTTCAAGATTAGGGTTTGAATTAATTAATATTTGATTATAATTTATCTTATCTAGTTTTATAATACAATTCTAAATTTTTACTCATCTATTCATTTATCTCTGATTTACTAAATATTTTTTATATATTTATTTATTGAAATTTACAACCATATAATAACGTAAATGTGCTAATTTTTGAGTCAGAACACATGATAATCTTTGAAAAGAACCACCAAGTATCAATCACTGCTTTAAATTTAAACATGCCGTGACTATCTTCTGTTTTAATTAATTTAAACTTTAATTTTTTGTTTTTTTCAATATATTAACGTGAAGTACAAAAAGAATAATAAAATATACTAGGTCATATATATATTAAAATTATTAAATGAAGAGATTCGAAAAGATTGTGCACCAATTATGTTGATATTATTGATAAATTACAAGAATAAAAAGAATATAATTATAATTAAAAAAGAAGATCGATATGTAAATGAAATTAACGTGTATATTTAACAAAATTATATTAATGCATAATATAATAATTTGAAAATATATAAAAATGTAAAACAATAAACCAGGTAACTAGTTAATCCTAGCAAAGTTCAGTGTTATGTTAAAACTGGTCCTTGCCACAACTTCTAACACTAGTTTTGTTTTTTAAATAACAAGATGTTATATGGATTTAATAATGATGAATCAGTAGTTTTGATTAAAATTTAGGACATACTGGAAAAGGGAAAAATGGTATGAAGAGTAAAATCAGATAAAAATGGAAAATGAATATTTAGAAGTGCATAATGAAACTAGATACAAATATAATATAATATAGCAATAATTAATTTGCTGTGTAATCCTAAATATGGAGCACAAACCCGAAAACATTGAAATAAATATTGAAAAAAAAGAAAGGATTTTTTCACATTAATCATCTTCCGAATAATACAGAATATATAATTATTTAGCAAAATATTATTAATTAAGTATTATTATTTATTAAAGTATCTCATAGTTATTCTAATTATTTAGCTAATTAAATTAAATTGTTAGATATTTTAAGCTCTAAATAGAAAATAGTGATATCGATTTTTAAAATTTTTGAAAAAAAAAATTAAGAATTAAAACAAAAGTAACAAGCTGTCCTGTTTATTTTACATTATTATGAATTTTCTCCAGAAAATGGAAATTTATTTCACATGGAAAATTCAGCTTTTTAATTATACATGCCTGGCTTTTTAAAGCTGGAGGGAAATTCTACATGATAATTATGTTTAGTTAATTTAGAAGTCTGCGAACTTTGATTTTAATTATCAAAGAGAATGTCATTTATGTCCTCCAGTACTGTTGATTTGTTGCTGTTATTATATTTTGGATACTGACATAATATTGACTTGTGACTTCCAAATTACAGGTTTAAAAAAAATAATATGGATTCTTGTAAAATAATTGACTTCACAAAAGTAAAATTACGTGAAGTTCAGAAATTATTAAGATTAACTCAACAGACGCTCTAATAGAGATATTTTCGTAAATAAAAAAATATTCGAAATCGGGCTAATGGTAAAAAAAAAAAAAAAAACTCATCTATTCTAAAATATTTTATAAAATCACAAATAAATATTTTTTTTCTTCTTTCAGATCACGATGTTTTTTTAAAAAAAAAAAAAAATTAAATTGTTCAGCTCAAAATAGTTGAGCTGCTGCTGCTGCACGATGCTCTACGTTGAATTGTGAACTCGTAGACCGTTAAAAGTTGGATGGTGTTCGTAGCATCGTGTAACTGCTGATTTGGTGGCTGTTAATATAATAGACAATAAAAATTATTCAGCAACAAAAACACATATTATTTTCCTTGTTTTAGTAAATAAAAGTGCTGCAAATTTTATTATTCTGTTTGTTTGAAAACGCTATATTAAATACCAATTATAGGAGTAACAATAATAAAAAAATCCTATACAATAACAAATAATAATTAGTGAATTAGTTACTTATCAGTTACCTACTTGTTATAGCAAAGATTTAATTTTATTAGCATAAGCTTATTTTACTAGATTTATGAGTATATATGTCGATACTTATTAGTTTTCTTGAAAAATTGATATTTCAAATACAACTAAAATAGATTATTCAGTTTAAAAACACTTTTAAACAGTTTAAAAACTTTAAAAAAATATGGAAATATGAATAGAAGACACTCTAAATGTTTGTTATGTGAACAAAGTAGATTTTTTCCTGTAAGAATTATATATTTTTATTAATTATTATGATAATTTTTTAATGAAGTTTCGATATAAAATAATAATAAATAAAAAACTTAGCAAAACTTAAGCTAGGATGCCGATAATACCAAAAATTTGCATAGCGATCTCCTATCCCTCCACTGAATTTCATCAAATCTCAAATTATGTGGGTTGATTGTAACATAATTCCTCAATTTAGACACGCACATATTAGATTCTCTTTTTTTGTTATTCCCAGCACAATTAAAATATTATTCCATTCCTGGCAGCAAACAGGATCATACGCCTTTTCGAAATCGACACAAAGCCGACAAACTACTCATTAGTATTTGAATTATTTCTCTAATATTTATTCAATAGTTAAATTGTTCCGTCTAAAATCACATTGATTTATTCTTCTTAGAATTGCTCTAAGTATTGGAAGAATTGAGATTCCCCTATAACTATCACAGTATGTTCTCATTCACTATTTGTTAATCGAAATACATATAGATTCTTTGTGGCATTGTTTTTTTTTTCTACTGTCTTTTTTGGTATAATTTTTGTTTCGATGAGTTGAGTATGAGTATTGTTGGTTCCGACTGCTTTTTATGGTTTTAATTTTTCGTATTCCTTGTTATGTTTTTTATTTACGTATACTACTGTATAATAGAATAGGGCATTAACTAACCTCGAATCCAACATTCCAAAAGTCCCCTCCGCCTAATTCATAAGAATTTTTTCTCTCGATCAAATGCTATATATTTCATCATCAATATTTGTCTCTTCTTGAAAAAGAGAATGTATTTATTCAACAATATAAATCTTCAGTGATAAGTACTTTTCCAAAATTTTATTAACAATATAAACTCTAATATTTACTTTTACTTTATGTAAAAAGTCGACGTTACAATTTTATCAATGCAACATTAAATAATAAATTAAATTACATACTTGTATAAAAATATATTAACTTGTACAAAAAATATATATATCGTATCCAATATTCTAGTTTACTCCCTCTTTTATTTATACAATTTTATTCCGTCCCTTTTTTTTTTTAATTTTTCCTTAAATAAGAGGAAAGCTCTTCATGATTCAACTATCTTTGTCATGCTGGATCCAAAGGAATTGAACTTTGCCCTAAATTTATATTCTTAGTTCTATTTTCATAGTTCTTTATCTATAGTACTAATTTCTATTAGCAATATGCTCTATTCGTAAATATTTGTTTAATTTTATATTTCATTTTATGTTTAATTTATTTATATCTTCATTAACTATTAAATTAATCCTTTCCGCTATAAGACTGAAGTATGTAATACGTTTTAATTGATTTATTTTTGTTTTATCATATGATATGCAAGAATTAATGTAGATTATACTCTTTTCGAGATATTTGTATTGATTTCACGAGATTGTAAACGTTGCGGTATTAAGAGTTTACTCGAAATATTGAATTATATAATTATAAAAAACTATCTTTGAAATAAAATACGTAACTGTTATAACGTCGTGCAGTCCTCACTGTATGACAGCTGCACATTAACCTACTCCACTCAATTCGAACTGCGGAAGTAGTGGATGTTGGAAATAACACCAATCCAAACTTACAAAAAAACCAATTCTATAGTGATTTCGCACAAAAAGATAAGTTATCTTAGGACTTTTGCAATCTTAATGGTTGATTAGTTTGTACTTTTTTTCGGAAAAACAATATAACAGAAATAAATAGAGTGAGTGAGACCATAAGAGCCACCGACCAGAGTGATAAAATTGTTACGTTATATTTTTTTAATATTTAGAAAAATTATTAAAATTTTTATAATGAAAAGGGAAGTAAAAAAATATATCAATTAAAAAAAAATCACATGTTTATTCCCTAATTGTAGAGATATGAAATGTGAATTCTGATTATTATTTTTAACTTATTTATTCCCTTAACTTATTCAGTCAATTAATTATTTCATTTAACTTATTTATTCATTTATGTATTTCTTTTAACTAACTTTTTAAATTTATCTATTAGTTTTTTTTAAATTTATTTTTCAGTAAACTAATCTACTGCTGTGACTATTATGTTTTTGGTTCGATTTTACATTGCTATCCAATGATAAATTAGTTTAATTTATTTAATTAATTTAATCTTTGGGTTAATGGTTAAATAAATGGGCTAGATTACTGGAGAGGGTCTGAGAGAGTGAATAGGGGAGAATACATTTGTCAATTAAATGAAATAAAATTGATATATGGAATGAAATTGTTAAATGGAAAAAAAATTGTATTTAGTGTGTAGACGAGTATTGATCGTAAAAAGAAAACGTTGGAAAAAAAAAAATTTGTTACATCATGTAAATATATGTATTGTGTAGATGTCCGATCATGGGCAGCATGGCTAAATAAAACATTTCTCTCTCTCTTAAATATAGAAATTGCAAACTCATCTATCCAGAGACTTTTATTTATTTATTGATATTTAAAATAAATAATAAATGTCAATAAGTATCCTTTTATAATCTTAAGCCCCGGTGTACGCGTCTCTGTGGATTATTGTAAATATAAAATAGATATGTATATATTAAAGCAGAAATTTCGTTGGTTGCGTCAGTTACATGTTATTCACTTAACATAAATATAATCGTGAACATAAAGACTAAATTTAAAATAAAAATCCATGATGCCATACCTCATTTCTTGTCTAAAATTTAACCTTTTTGAAACACGATAAAAGTTGTATTTTAATCAAATGGTTATTCCTAACGTAAAACGTTTAAAACATTCGCTTGGATTTAGTTAAATGAATTGAAATAAACACTTCGTCAATTATACATTATTATATAAAAAATATAATAATAAAAGAACTTTAGAATAAAATGAAAATAATTAATCAATATTTTTCTTGTTTAGATGCGGCTAAAATATAATTTCAATTTTATTATGGACTGATCGCTATTTGAGGTCAGCCGGAAAAAAGAATGATTTCAGCCCCCCCCCCCTCCTTTTCTTGTCCAAAAAAATATATTTGACGTAACTGAAATAAATAACCCAATCCCTGCGGAGTTATTGATTTGTGGCTGTACTCCAACACTTGGGTGAAATACATTTTTCAATCGACAAAAAAATAAAATAAAGGAGAACAAAAAAATTAAAACGATGACCAAGGTTGCAGGTGGTTCCGTTCCGACCCTTATCACTATGACAGCTGCTCACACAGATATATCACCTAATTCGGAAGTCGTTGCCTAGTTTAGCGACATTTATTTCTTAGAAATATTTTTTAAAATGAAAATCTTTGATGACACTAGCAATCTTGTAAAAAAAAAAAAAAAAATATTTATGTTTCGTAAAGATAACTGAATCTCTCACAGGTGAGGAATGATATTTTTTTTTAACAAGATAGATGCACCGGTAATAAACACTTGAAAAAACAAGAAAAAATTAATTAAATCGCAAATTATTGCGATTTTTACTCACATTTTTCTTTTCAATGGCTATTTTAAATTGATAAACCACTATAAAAGCTAAAATACTTTAGATTCCATAAAAAATATAGAATAACTTTTTTAAAAAATTGGATTATTAGTTATTAAACTGAATAAATTTGACATGTTTTTTTCCACCATAGTAGCCATCAATTTTTTTTTTAATCGATTATTTATTGTTATCTAGAACTGTATAAATATATATACATCAAGTAAATTTGCTGTAAGTGATATAATGACATGATACAAACATGTGAAGAATCTAACCATTAACTGAACCCCAAAAACATTTCTAGAGGAGAAGATCTCGAGACCATTGGTAAATATAACCAATAAAAGACTGTCTTGATAGCAGACATTAAAAAAGGATTCAAATAACAGAAAATTCTACTGGTCCAAACTCTTAATTTTGTATTTTAAATCTCAATATATATATATATTTTTCTTTAATTCGTGATAAACTTGAAAAAATTCTTAAGGTCTCTTGAGTCCAAAAACCGATTTGATAAAAACAGTCATATTTATGTAAAATTAA